>NC_135232.1:81798086-81928086 GCF_051348905.1 Ranitomeya variabilis
TTTTATCTCGGTTTCCAGGTGTCAAACGGAATTTGAAAAAAGAAATCAGGCAGCAAAAGGAAATGAAGCCTCAAGAAAGCGCTTCCATGCCTTCGTGTTGTTCTTGGGTGAACTTTATCTCAACCTGGAGGTAAGACTGCAATTGGAGACCACATCACACGGGCCGGGTCTAAAACCATATCATTAAGAACATCGTGCAGCAAATCCTACAGATCATGGCAGAAAATGCATTTGCTGCAATATATAGATATAATATAGAGCAGATTATTTGCTTATCGGTGAAAAGAAATAAAATACTAAAACATTAGTATGTACACACGGACACTTTTTTTTTTTTTTCTTTTTAGCAGCTAAGCAAATAATCAGCATTATATGATTCAGATGATTAGATATTAAAACAATGACAGATTGAAATTTGCAATATGTGTATATATTATCTACTATATAATTGTCTAAGGGTCACTTCCGTCTTTCTGTCTGTCTGTCATAGATATTCATTGGTCGCGGCCTCTGTCATGGAAATCCAAGTCGCTGATTGGTCGTGGCAAAACGCCCACGACCATTGCCACGGCCAATCAGCGACGGCCATAGTCTGACAGCTAAATGGCCGCTGTTTTACTGCCCTGCAGTCAGCGCTGAGCGCTCACACAGGGTTAATGCCAGCGTTAATGGACCGCGGTGTAATGCACTCCATTAACGCAGCTATTAACCCTGTGTGACCAACTTTTTACTATTGATGCTGCGTATGCAGCATCAATGGTAAAAAGATCTAATGTTACAAATAATAAAAAAAAAGGTTATTCTCACCTTCGAACGTCGCGCGCTGTCCTCGGCAGTGCAAGCGGCAGGTTCCGGTGCCAAGGATGCTATGCGAGAAGGACCTGCCATGACGTCACGGTCATGTGACCGCGACGTCATCACAGGTCCTCTGCACACAGGTGCCAGGACTTCAAGGGGCTTTCGGAAGGTGAGTATATGTTTATTTTTTATTTTAACTCTTTTGTTAACAACGCATATAGTGCCCACATTGCTATATACTACGTGGGCTGTGTTACATACTGCGTGGGCTGTGTTACATACTGCGTGGGCTCTGTTATATACTACATCTCTGTGCTATATACTATGTAGCTGGGCAATATACAACGTGACTGTGCAATATACTACGTGGCTGGGCAATATACTACGTGCTCTGTGTTATATACTACGTAGCTGTGCAATATACTACGTGGCTCTGTTATATACTACGTGGCTGTGCAGTATACTATGTGGCTATGTTATATACTACGTGGCTCTGCTATATACTACGTCGCTGACCAATATACTACATAGCTGTGCAATACACTACGTAGCTGTGCAGTACACTACGTGACTGTTGTATACTACGTGGCTGTGCAATATACTACGTGCCTGTGCAATATACTACGTGGCTATGTTATATATTACGTGGCTCTGCTATATACTACGTGGCTGACCAATATGCTACATACCTGTGCAATACACTACGTGGCTATGTTATATACTGCGTGGCTGTGTTATATACTACGTAGCTCTGCTATATACGCTCTGTTATATACTACGTAGCTATGTTATATACTATGTCACTGTTCAATATAGTACGTAGCCTGTGCTATATACTACCTACATATTCTAGAATACCCGATGCGTTAGAATCGGGCCACCATCTAGTCTATATATATAATTGTCTAAGGGGTACTTCCGTCCGTCTGTCTGTAACGGAAATCCCGTGTCGGTGAATGGTCTCGCCAGCTGCCTGTCCTGGCTGCCGCGACCAATCAGCGACAGGCACAGTCCGGCCGAGAATTAGTCCCTCCCTACTTCCGTCCAGTCAGTGCCCGGCGCCCGCTCCATACTCCCCTCCAGTCACCGCTCACACAGGGTTAATGCCAGCGTTAACGTACCACGTTATGCCGTGGGTAACGCACTCCGTTAACGCTGCTATTAACCCTGTGTGTCCCCAACTTTTTACTATTGATGCTGCCTATACAGCATCAATAGTAAAAAGATCTAATGTTAAAAATAGTAAGAAAACAAAAAACCTGCTATTCTCACCTTCCGTCGTCCGACGATGCGCTTGCACCTGCCGCCAGCTTCCGTTCCCAGAGATGCATTGCGAAATTACCCAGAAAACTTAGCGGTCTCGCGAGACCGCTAAGTCATTTGGGTAGTTTCGCAATGCATCCTGGGAACGAAAGATCGCGGCAGCTGCGCGCGCATCGGCACAGCTTCCCTGGACCCCGGCGGGTGAGTAACTATTTTTTATTTTAATTACACGGTGAGTGGCCAGGCCCGGGCGTAGTGATCTATGTGTACGGTGGCCCCAGCTGTGTGTAGTAGTCATGTATCATATGAAGCTGTATGGGACTATTTACTTCTATGGCCAGTGTTAGATACTATGTGGGCTGTGCTATATATTACGTGGCCAGTGTTATATACTACATCGCCTGTATATACTGCGTGGACTGTTACATACTACCTGGGCTGTGTTATTTACTGCGTGGCCTGTATCGGGTATTCTACAATATGTATTTATGTATATAGCAGCCACATAGTATATAGCACAGGCCACGTAATACTCCTATATACTACGTGGCCTGTGCTATATACTATGTGGCTGCTATATACATACATACATACATACATACATATTCTAGAATACCCGATGCGCTAGAATCGGGCCACCATCTAGTGTTACATATACTGTGTAGTATGAAATACATCTTTAATTACATATATATATTCACACACCTATGCTCTGACTCATTTATATGCTATGCCACATTCAATGTGTAATATATATATTGCATTGTGTGTAACACAGTATGTGTGTGTGTGTGTGTGTGTACATACACACATGGTCAAAATTGTTGGTACCCCTCGTTTAATGACAGAAAAACCCGCAATGGTCACAGAAATAACTTAAATCAGACAAAAGTAATAATATAAGATCTATGAAAATGAACAAATGAAAGTCAGACATTGCTTTTCAACCATGCTTCCACAGAATTTATAAAAAATAGGCCTGGACAGAAATGATGGCATCCCTGAAAATAATGTGACAAAAGGGACATGTTAAATCACGGTGTGTCCGCTAACTAGTATCACAGGTGTCTACAATCTTGGAATCAGTGAGTGGCCTGTATATAGGGCTACAGATACTCACTGTGCTGTTTGGTGACATGGTGTGTATCACACTCAACATGGACCAGAGGAAGCGAAGGACAGAGTTGTCTCAGGAGATTAGAAATTATAGACAAACGTGTTAGGGTATGTGTCCACGTTCAGGAAACGTTGCGTTTTTGACGCAGCGCTGAGCGTCCAGATGTTACAGCATAGTGGAGGGGATTTAATGAAATCCCGACTCCACTATGCGTTAAAAAACGCATGCGTTTTTGCCGCGAAAACGCACATGCGGTGCGTTTTTTCAAAACGCAGCATGTTGCTACAATGAGCAAAACACGCAGGAACGCCGCAGGTGACCTGCCAGTGACCTCAGGTGCAGTTTTGGTCAGGATTTTACCTGCATAAAATCCTGACCAAAGCCTGAAGCAAAACTGAACGTGGACACATACCCTTTAAGGTAAAAGTTATAAGACCATCTCCAAGCAGCTTGATGTTCCTGTGACTACAGTTGCACATATTATTCAGAAATGTAAGATCCCACCACGACAAGGTGTACCCAATGAAGGCAGTACCTGCCTTTTGTAGTGCCCATTTTATTTACTTGCACGATTTACTATTTATTTATCTATTTACTTACTACACAGTATATGTTCATTTTGTTTTTATTTTTTATTTTGTTTGTTAAATGGCCGTAGTGTGAATACATACCTATGCATTGTATTTAAACCAGCATATGGTCCGGCTCTATTAGTTTTGGTTTAGTTCTTTGTACTTTGAGCAAACAGCAGCATGGCTCCCATTTTTGAGTTGTTCATGTTATGTAGCTTTCCCCGGGCACGTGTCTGATAAGTCCGGACCCAGGTCCTGCTGTGGCCTGATCTATTATCCTGTCTGCTGACACAGGTGACCTAGTTAGGTACCATCCCCACTGGGGTACACCTTGCCATGGTGGGATGGTTTTTGCGGTTTATGTTAACTAAGTCCCCTATGTTATTCCCATGCACTACTACTATTTATTTACTTACTACATGGTATTTTATTTTACTCGAGTTTTTAATACTAAATCTCCTGAATCATATAGCGCTGATTATTTGCTTAGCTGTAAAAAATGAAAAAAACTCTTGAGCTTATATTTTAGGATTTTCCAAGTACTGAAGTGTAATGCTTTCTTCTTATTCTTCTACTAGATAAAAGGTAGCAAGGGCCAGGTGAACAGAGCGGAGATCCTTCAGACTGGCCTGAAGGAGTTGCTGGATGCTTTATTTTCCAATCCTGTAGATGATAATCTCATCTGTGCTGTAAAACTACTGAAGGTAAAGCTGAACCGGACACTACAAGGCCAATAATGTATATGTACAGTCAGTGGGTCCCGAGGGCACAAGAACGGGCCTGCCGGCTGTCACAGAGCTAGTCTTGGGGTACGGGGCGAGTCTGCACAGGCACCAAAGTTTTAGATTTTGAGCTTCTTTCAGATGAAACACAAGCAGCGCTCCATGAGACTTGTCTATTACAGAGATGGTCAATGATTAAAATTGCAAAGAACACACTTTGCAATGTACTTTTTTTTTTTTTAATTTAAAATCCTCTCCAATATCAAAAAGAAGAAAGATTTTTCATGTTGTAGCTAACAGCTCATTGCCTCGGTTATCGTCCACTTCTGCTTTGACCGGATTCTTAGGCAAGCAGTTTGTGTTCAGACGCTGCGGAGGCAAAGCAGCTACTTGCAGCATTGGAGAGGGGGCAGATCGGGCCAGCAGCTCAGCCATGACGCCGGCCTGAACACTAATCCTTCAGGAGCACACCACATCCCTGCCAGCAAGTAACTGGGAGGCAGAGGAGCAATGCACTCCTGAAAGAAGAACTCCTCCTCCCATCAAAATTGTTATCCTTTTAATATATTGCAGTCATCATATTATACAGCACTGGGTACATTTAATTGCTCATTTTGCCAGGCAGTGGGATGTGAGAGCCCCTGTAGTCGTTGGGTGCTCGCCCTTCGTCTTCTCAGGGAATCTTCAATGTGTGGGGTTTTTCTTTTGCAGTTGACTGGATCTGTTCTAGAAGATGCCTGGAAAGAGAAGGGGCAATTTTACATGGATGAAGTGATCCAGAGAATGAAGAATGTGGTTCTGGATTCAGACCGTAGCAGGTTAGAAATTACCGTTACCGTATTGACTTGTTTCAACCTAAAAGGGGTTTTCCATTATCAGAAGTCTTTTTCCACCGGTTGCTGTTTGTTTAAAAAAAAACAAACAAAAAACTTACTTTACTCGCCCTCCCCAGGTCAAGCGCTGCTTCTCCGCAGCTACTCCCTTTAGGTTAGTGTTTGCCGTACTGGTATCACGTCAACAGCGCTGCAGCCGATCAGTGCACTCAGAGGTTCCGAGCAGCTTTTGTCACCAATTTGGGCAGAGCCACTGAGCTGTCAATGTGATAGCAGCGCTGCAGACAATTACAAACAGGAGCTGCAGTGGAGACAGCTCTGGAACCGGGGAGGGTAAGTAAAGCAAACTACAGCCCGGGGACAGAGGTCTCCTGAAGTCATAAAACAGGTTTAAGCAGGGTGTGTTTATTCTACAAAGCGTATATGTGCAAAATATATGGTATACACGTACGGAATATCCAAGGGTCTCCTCGCCCAAACTTCACAGCTTCATACATGTTTTTGAAGACCCGTGCTCGGCCCCTACATTGTTTTCTGTACTCGGGCCATGCGTGAATCCAGCGTTGGACTGATTCCTGTAATTGGCCACTCTTTATGCCATTCACTCATTTGCACTCCTCTTCCCCTGGCAGAATCCAGAATTTCCTTGTCCAACTGGACACTAGTGAAACTTCATACCATTCTAGGCTCTGCGCCGAGGCCCTTACATCCCATATATTGTCTATACCATTCCTCTTGGTCATGGCTCCTGTAGACCATGGCAGAACATGTTCTTTCCCAGACCAATTATGTGTTTGTGTGTTTTCCTAAATTGCATGTGTCTTCTTTCAGGGACGTAAGACAGATGCTGCTGAAGTTAGTAGAACTTCGATCTAGTAATTGGGGCCGGGTTCATTCAACTTGGACTTTTAAGGAAGCGACTCCTGAAAATGACCCCAATTACTTCATGGTAAGCATCCTCAAGTGAAGACCTTTCTCTGCGATCTGTCCCTACAGACCAATGATCACACCTGATCTGTAGCGGTCTGGATGGCAGACGGAGCAGTTCTGTTGTGCATTGATGACTTGTTGCTTACTTTATAAGAGCGTACAACTAGCACCGTACAAATGGATGGTTTGTGCACATGAGAATTGATATGACGACTTTGCTTCCAAGGTTGCCTATACTTGAAATTCCGTGCTTTGACTGACAACATAAGTTAATTTACTTGTAATTTTTTTTTTTCTGGCAGCTGGGTCTTAGCCAGTGGATGTGTCTTCATATTAGTGGGGGGAGGCTCCTGCTGCAGCCAGTTTTCATACAACCAGACACATTATAGTGAGAAGGAAGGGCAGCATGGCTGATGTCCTGGCAATTATATTGTCATTTTGGTTATATAACAAAAAAAAGTGTATTAAAAAGTTGGTCCTCTATGCAGTAAAGAAATCCAGGAAGTCAGATATCCACTTTGATGCAAGTACCCCTAGCTGAAAGGTTTTGGTAACTTTATGAGACCCTATTGATACTTTCCATACTTTGCCATTACTGCGACGATAGCGCTGGGTCCACCGGTGGTCACTTGACCTTATGTCTCGTGACCGCTGCAGCCAGTCAGCAGCTGCTGATTTGCTGCAGTTTATACTGTCCTGGAATTCCGGGGGACAACTCCAAGAGCAGAGCCGCTACGGGAGGGAACGTATCAACTGTTTTTATTTTCTGCTGGGCACTGGAGTGATTAGGAAAGGATTGTCCAGCTGTGGAAACGCCTTTTAAGAATCATTGATGATTGTTTTAGTGTTTGTCCCTTTAACTTTTGTTTCCTGCCCATTTCCAGAATGAGCCCACCTTTTACACGTCTGAGGGGATTCCCTTCACTGCCGCAGATCCAGGTAATTATGGAGAAGTGATCTAATGTGTCCTTCCCTTAGGGCTCATTTCCACTTGCGAGAAACACGTCCGTGTCTCGCATGTGGAAACCAAGCTGTGGCGTCGGCACTCCAGAGCGGAGCGTGCGGCCGCATAGGAACACATGGAGCTGCATGCTCCGCTCCAAAGTGCCAGCGCCACAGCTTGGTTTCCACATGCGAGACACGGACGTGTTTCTCGCAAGTGGAAATGAGCCCTTATGTGCAGAGTCTTACGTGAGGCATTTACCCTTGTCTTTAGAGTATCAAGAAAAGTACCAGGAGATGCTGGACAGAGAAGACTTTTTCTGTGAAGAACCTGTGACCGATTTGTCTGCTTCTGGAGATGCGTACGTTCTGTTTTCTTACATTTATTACCATCTGTGAATGACAAATAAGGGTCAGGTGCTCAGCCGACCAGCTTTCCTGCGATGCTATAAAGCAGGAGGATGTCTTTTGAAGACTGTTCAATAACCGTTCCTTTCCTCCCAGGTGCATGTTAGGAGCATCCCCTGACATACACCTTCACTTTACAAGGATCGGTCACCAAATTGTTCACGTTGAACTAGACACGCAATTTAATAATGGCTGCAGAGTTGAATAAAACTTCAGTTCAGTTACTTGATCTCATGCTGACCCTTGGGAATTACAGGCCTTTCTTTTCTGAGGGAAGAGAAGGAGAGTCACAATCTGAGGAACCAGAACTGCCTTCTTATGATGCAGATGTATGGACTGTATCACTGAGGTTCTCACCAGGCAGAACAGAAACTTCTATCACAAGTGCTGATGATGGTTATGCAGCTCCTTTCACACCGCTTTCTATTTCAGATGACCATTCAGCCTTCCTGCTGCTAGTCTTCTAGTTTATTTAGGAGAATATTGAGATTTGTCACAATGTTACCTCAACAGGCAGATAGCATACTAGTGACAGCTGCCTTTGTGATGCTGTGTGGATGCATCATGAAACCTGAATATCAGGATGTAAACTGAAGTGAAGAAAGAGGCATACTTGCCTTGCATAGAATTAATGGGTATTCCTAATTCCAAGATTGTATCCCAGTATGTAGTAGGTGTAATAATATTAGCAAATACTTTCAATTAGAAATGTAGTATAGTTCTTCTGATTTGCTATGTTGCTTACCCCATGTGCAGGGCATTGCAGTAGCTTAGTTATCCATGGTTACGACCACTCACATAGTGACAGTTGTTAGTGATCGGTTATGTAAGCTCCTGCAATGCCCTGAATATGGAGTAAGCAACATAGTTTTTCAGAAGAATTATACTACATTTCTAATTGGAGTTAATTGCTAATATTATTTTTGCACATTCTACATATTGGGATAGGATCTTAGATATGGAATTACCCCTTTAAGTATACCCAGAATATAAGAGACGTGCCAAACAGGGAAAGGGAAGGGGTGCAAGATGGTAAAAATAATTTCACTGGACTGTTTTTTTTTTTTTTTGTTTTTTTCCCTTCGTCAACAAGTGGAATTTAAATGAAGGAAAAAAAAAAAAAAAAAAAGCTATATCAGCACCCAGACACTATGGATATGCTTTCAGGAGGCGTCCAGGCTTTCCCAGAGCATACCCCACAGCTGTTTGCAAATTATGAGCACCAATTCATTAGATTTTGCTTTGTTCCACAATTTCGTTGATGGACAGAGTTTGGGCTTTCAAGAGCCGCCAATGTCGCCCCTGTATTAGATTTCACCTGCAGTAAGCCAGTTTGTCCAGGAGGTGGTAGCAGAGTCCTCCACCATGCTTTGCTTTATTATTACACCTCTTGTGTTTTTCCCCCGTTCAGGTTCCTTGATGATTTAGGCGATGACGAAATGGACCCAGAAATGCAAGAAGCGTACGAGAAGTTCTGCTTGGAGTCAGAACACAAGAGAGCGCAGTGAAACCATGGACATAGTAATCCCACTATGGCAAGTGCAGTACGCCGTTCAGCACACGGGGCAGACGTATCTTTCTTGCACCAAAATTATTACGTTCAAGATTCTCTCAGACCTAGAAATTTATGCAAACTTTTTTGTTTAAGTGAATGCCAAAAAGTGTAACAGCTGATACCCTGTAAGTTATATCGACATTTGTGTAAATATACTATAGTTTCATTTCTGTTCCGTTAAAAGAACAGTGTGGTTATTATTATTATTTTTGTTTTTTTGACTGCATTTAAAAAAAAAAAATGAGAGAAAAAGCTTAAATCCAGTGAAAAGCTTAAATCCAATGGCACATTGTGATGAGAAACCTTCTCCTAAATCGATCGGCCCATTCTACAGTTGCATTTGTTTCATTACTGCTAACCTGGAGAACTAGGCCGCTCATCCGACCAGGTAATATGCATGGCTTATAAAAAGACCAGTCAGTATTCCTCCACAAATGCCCGACCGTGAGCCTCGCTCAGCCATTTCCGGAAAGTTTTCAGCTATGTTTTTCTGTACTTGACCTAGAACCTTTACAAATAAAAGGCAATTTATTTTTACCATAATTCCCCCCGTATGTTAAGGATGTTCATACACTCGTGCTCTGTGTTGTGAAAGGAGGCATACAGCCAAGAGAGGGTGGAAGGGGACGGGGTTATGTGTGGGGCTAGGGGATCGATGAAAGGGAAATTGTGTCTAAATTATTTCACACGTCCATCATTACTAAATATACAGTTCCAGGCAGGCAGAAATGTACTTGGTGTTGGCGGTCTTACCTTACCTCCAGTGATTACTATTGGAATTAGGGCACAAAGGTCTCTTCCCCTCCCCCCCCATACTTTCATGAGAGCGCCATTCCCAGGGTTTTAAAAGTTTTAAGCAAGCCACATGCCCTTTACAGTCAGTACGTAAAAGCTGCGGGCACCTATGGACCTAGTTTGATCTGTTGCATGCACGTTTATAAAGGAAACATTTGGATTAAAATGTTGTGCTACGTGTCCTCTGCTTACTGCATGCATTATAATACAGCGCAAGCTGCTCGATGCTGTTCTGTGCTCGTTCCATCAGAAGGATCAGTCTACAGCCGGTGCTTTTCCCTCTCCTGAACTTCAATCCAAGCTCGAATCTTAATTCATTGGACTTTTTATTTATGAAATTTGCTTTCAGGTGCAAGGAATGAGCAGAGAACAGCCATAAGCAGCTTGCGACATTTTGTAATATGAGCCAAGTGATAGAGAATATTTAATGTAAACCAGTTGTAACTGGTATATATGGTGCATGCAGTGCAAAAAAGAATGTGTTCAGAGGTGTCCGTAGTCTCTGCTGATTTGTAAAGTGTCTGGGGACCTGTTGCCGCTCCTTACATGGCTGTTTAGTGTATATGTATTGGCAGGTCAGCAATTGGACGGTATCAATTTGCAACTGGTTTCGCCTAGCTGTCATTGTCAGGGGGGCTGACAGGTCCTTTAGAAATGACTGAAACAGGATGGGCACGGAGAATGAGCCCCAATCTTTGCACTGACGGTAAGATGACTTTTGAGGCTAAAGCTATAATGGCGAGTATAGAGCCGACCTCTCCTGCAGGCGCTAGTGACCTCACTGCTCCTGGGTCCCTGATGGACACATGTCCAGATCACAATATGGCCGTGCGGTGATCCAGTACGGTCACTGCCGCCGCATTCGTTCAATAAGGTATCTGCTATCCTGTGCATAGGCGATAACTTGTTTTCACCGGACAACCCCTAGTAAAGGGGCTTCACATATCAGCAGGTAAAGCTTATCCGTCGTGTGATGGAAATTCTCTCCTGGCCGTGTGATGAGCACGTGGGTGCCATTATGGTACAGGTATCAGAGAGTCCAGTGCTGAGCCGTACACCTGTCTGTCCATCACTTCACCAGGATGGATCCATTGAATGTAAACAATAATGGTTCCTACTGATTGACGGCTGAGAAATACATACAGTGACACGGAAAACTAAAAAGCTTCAATAGTCAGAGGATTTCTTTTTTCTAAACCTGTAATACCCCATGGTCATAGAATCCGCCTTATACAGAGAATTCCGTCCTGCGGCGGCTCATGTAGTTAAGTTTCCAGGTTTTATCTTGTATAGTTGTTCTTAGGAAGGCTGACTGGCACCTGTGGTGGGCAAGTCACAGGCCCCGACTAGCTGATGGCTGTAGCCGTATGTCTTGGCTGCACTACAGGAAACCCATAGAGACGCATTGATTCAGATGTGCAGTTGCGGCTTTAGGGGGCAGACAGGACGGCCGTATAACTTGTGCGAGGATCGCATCGCAATCCTCGGACTGGCAACCTGCTCTCCTGACTGCTGCAGAGAAATCCATGTCCGGTCAGGAGAGCAGACGACCAGTCCGAGGATTGCGATGCGATCCTCGTCCGTGTTATACGGCCGTCTGTCTGCGCCCTATGACTAATAGTTGCCAAATGTGGCATATCCAGGCTACAGGTGATTGAAGTCGCCGTGTAGGGCATTGCCTTTCAGACGATGTCCAAGATTTCCCAGAAGCAGCCATGAGTGGTCCTATGACTAGCAGGGGCGTAAGTATAGTGGGTGCAGGGGTTGCAGTCGCATCTAGGCCCTGCAGTGTAGTTGGGCCCCCAAGATCCCTTTGGCCTATAAAAGAACACCAGTACTATTAAAGACCCCTGATAGCTGGGGACCCCATTGCAGATTTTTGCGCCGTGGCTCACAAGCTTCTAGTTATGCCACTGGTGTCTAGTACGGCAGCTGAGACCTGTTCCAGACCCATCCTGGGACATGAGCGCTGCTGTCCTGGTTGAGAAAAGAAAACCTGCAGACCATATCGGGTAGGGACTAGTGATGAGCGAACATGCTCGGTGGATAAGGTGTTATCTGAGCATGCTCAGGTGCTCACCGATGTGTTCTAGTCCCTGCAGCTGCATGTCTCAGGGCTGTGTTAGGCCATCCCTGTATGTGTTCCATCTGTCGAACAGCCACGATACATGCGGGGGACGTCACTCAGTTAGCACCCGCGTATACTCGGATAACGCCTGATCATCACCATTAGGGACATAACTTTATATGGTGGAGTGGCGTCAGCATCACAGGCGCTTTCATCACCCGATCCCTCACTGGAATTTGTCTGACAAGTTTTCACTGCTACATCTCGGCCGTCTTCACACACAGTTTTCTCAGCATTAAGTGCTTGTAAAACCATCCTGAGTTTCAAGTATTTTTCATTGTTTTATTTTTTGTTCATTTTTTTTTCTACATTGTAACATTTTGTGCTTATTTTTTTTCTCTCAAGTATTTCATGTCCTATAAAAAAAAAAAAAAATCCTCATCACCCAGGGCAGCCTTTAATGTGCAAATAAAGGACAAACAGCAAAAAACTGACCCGTCTGTCGCCTTTGACTGCAGCATTTCTGTAAATAGAATCGGTAGTGATATAAAAGAAATTTTTTTTTTTTGCAAAGCACTGTGTGTGAACGCAGCCTAAGGGTATGTGCAGACAGCGTCCTGTAGGAGAACACGGCCAGTCATCCTCTAGAGATGCCGTCAGCGAGACTTCTACGGTAACCTGTACAGAGGAGTGAATGAGCATGGCGTCCTATGACCGCTTCAGGGTTACAGGATGGATCGTGTGCACAGCAATGCCGCTCTTACATCGCTGTGCACGACGTTCATTTTATGGGGCACTTTTGCTTCTGGAAAAGATGTTGTGTGCACATACCCTACAGCTCTGTGTCCTTTTGTTGAGTTTTCTGAGCAGAACCTTCAAGTTTTGAAGGAAGATTTGACATTTGGAGACTTTAAACTCAGTTTCTGCTCCAAAAACTCCTTCAAAAAGACTCTGTGCGCACATAGCCATAGACAGTTTTTCGAGCTGACTTGAAGACCGCCGTCATATTCCTTCAGATAAACAAAGTCTCCAGATTGGTGCGGGGGCCTCGTCTCCTACCATAGAAACTTGCGCTCCTCCTAGGTGTTACTATTGGACTTGGAAGATGACGGCTCAATGTTTTGTTATTGGGGGGGTTTCCTAATCGCGTTTCGCACCTTGAACCTTACTGTAGGCAGAGGCTGTCTGCCCCGGTAAACTCCGTGCTCTGGTACATGTGCCGCCTGGATTCTGTAGAAACAATTAACTTGTTTTGTACATTCATTGTTGTCTTATTTATCTTATTTTTTTCTGGGTTCGATCTTGTATAAATATAGTAAATAAAAGATTTTACATTATTTCCTTGTCTCGCTGTAATGTTGGAGTCGAGTTGAGTGAATCTTTACTTTAAGAGGGATAAAATGGAAGTTGTTATATGTGAAATGCAATCTCTACGGGTTAGTATATTGCACATGGCGGTAGCATGACTGCAGCCCATGTAACATACGGATGTCCCATACATTGCACAGGATCCGAGGGCAGCGCACACTGAACGGTGCATCAAATCGTATTTTCTCGCATACAAAAAAAGAAAAGCTTGGAAAGTCTTTGTTTTTTGTATACGAGAAAATATGATTTGATGCAACATTGATGCTAATAACACCCCCCAAAAGACACAGAAATTAAAAGAATGAGGCCGGAGATGACTTTTTTTCTCCTTCGCCTCATTGGAGCACACAGGACTGTGGGTGTATTCTACTGCCGCCAGGAGGCTGACACAAAGTAAACATTACAAAACTTTAGCTCCTCCTCCGCAGTATACACCTTGACACCGGCCGCAGGCGAACCCAGTTCATGCTTAGTGTCTGAAGGAGTCACAAGTCTGGTTCCCAGACCTTCTGGACCCTTTTTTGGAAGCGAGATGGGCGACGGTCCCTATTGAAGGGGTCTCCCCAAACCATCAACGGGCGAGCACGTGGAGTGTCACCTCCACGTATCCTCTTCGGCGATGTGGGACTTGCCGGACTAAGCCCTGACCACCCTAAGGTAATGGAACCGTAGGCTGTACAGGTGCATACGGATTGTCCGTGCGGCCCCCACTGCATCACCAATGCTATACAGCGGTGATAAAGGGGGGTGGACGGTCCCTCTCTTCATACTATGGAAAGGAAGATAGTTAGAGTGCCTGCACCGTCTGTTTGGTTACACACAGCCCCCCCTCACGCGTGCGCCGGCATTCAAGAAGGGCTGCCTGTGGGGGGGCTATGAGGGCTCCTGAGGCGCACATCATACCGGGGATCTGAAGGGCAGGACTGCTCTGCGGGCTCATCGCTTTCCTGGCGTCGCTGCGGTCTGGCTGCTCTGGTGGCGCCGCGGTCTCCTTGTTTCTGGCGACCGCGGTGTATTACGGGCGGACCACCAGCGTCACTTCCGGGGCAGCCGATAATTTAGTCCCCGGCATCTATCGGGAGGTAGGCGTCATTTTTTGGTGGCTCCGCCCCCTCCCTTTGCTCGCCAAAGCGCTGGGAAAGCAAATTCTAGGCCACAGACACTGCTGTTTCCGGTTCTGCCCACTAGTGGGGGCGCTCTTTTTCAAAAAGGCAGCTCGGATTCTTCGCTCTGGGACAGGTTCCACAAGACGAACGGGGACACAGGACTGGGGTAAGTGCTACTCCCCCCAGCCTGACAGCATTAAGCTCTGCATTGCTACGGCTTACCTACATCTTCCTGATTATAGCATTACAGGGCACCATGTCTAGAAAGGCCAAAACTCACACGGTACTATATACCGCATGTGTAGTCTGTCGGTCCACTTTTCCACATGCCCAGAGTAATCGTCTCTGTGAGGCCTGCTTCTCAACGCGCTCAGGAGCCCTCCCCTGTGACTCAGGTAGATGCCGTGGTTTCTCCCCCCGGAATGGGTCACATCCTTGTCACAGTCTATGGCATCCCTAACTAAGGCAATCGAGTCCCTGCAGACCCCGGCTGGGGCCAGTGACAGCGGTTCACCTGCCGTTGAGAGGTCTTCCGACTCTCAGGAGCCTTCGGCCTGCAGGGGCCGGTCTCGCACTAGGCAGACGCGGCGAAAGTGAACCCACACAGCGTCTCCCGGTCCATCAGGGGCATCTGCGTCCTGGGCATCTGCGTCCTGGAGTTCTGCCTCTCGTTCACCTCCAGTGGAGAGCGGTGAACTCTGTTCGGACTACGAGGGATCCCTCAATCTAGAGGCCCCTGATTACCAGGAGTCAGTAGACAGTCTAATTGAGGCTGTCAACCAGACCCTGGGTATAGAGGACGAATCTACCTTGACCTCTGGTCATAAGGTGTCCTTCAAGAGGGCCAAGCAGTCTCATAGGGTGTTCCCACCCAGAGTTTGAGGACTTGGTCCAACGTCACAGGGAGCACCCAGACAGACGTTTTGCGGGACAAAAGGCTCTGAATGCTAGATACCCTTTTGCTCCTGAACTGCGTATGAAATGGGCAGAATCCCCGTCGGTAGATCCCCCAGTTTGGCCTCTAAATCACTGTTATCCCTTCCCAATGGCTCATCTATTAAGGATCCTACTGATCGGCTTATTGATAGTTTGGCTCGTTCAGTCTTTGAGGCTTCAGGTTCAGCTCTCTCGCCCTCTTTTGCGGTGACGTGGGTAGCTAAGGCCATGATGTCCTGGTCAGAGTCTTTGACCAAAGCTCTTCAGGAGAGGGATCTTCCTGTGGAGTTGACTGAGATGTCAAATCAAATAGCTCTGGCTGGGAGCTACCTGATCAATGCGTCTTTAGACGTAGCAAACTGTGCGGCTTCAGCGGCAGCAAACGCTATTGCCATCAGAAGGGCTATTTGGTTGAGAACATGGTGAAGCAGATTCTACCTCTAAGAAATCTCTTACAACCCATCCTTATCAGGGGGGTCGATTATTTGGAGAAAAATTGGATCAGCTCATTTCAGATACAACGGGAGGAAAAAGCAATTTTCTTCCACAGCAGAGGATTAAGCAGCCTTTTCGTCGCCAGTTCCAGGCTCACTTTAAGCTCTTTCGCAATACCAGGTGGACCCCAACGTCAAATCCCGCTGCTCCAGGGCGACCCAATCAGGACAGAGATCATCAGATCTCATACAGGGCAAACAAGTTGGGAAGAATGCGATCTCAGGGGAGTGGAAGGGGATCTAGGTCCCATAGGTTATCGACCAAATGACTGGAGTCGGTCTCTGTCGGCGGAGACCAAAGTAGGCGGCCTACTCTTTTTTTCACCAGTCCTGGCTCACTGTGGTTCACGACAGATGGGTAAGAGAACTGGTGTCTTCAGGATGCGAGATAGTTTGTCAACCTCCCC
Source organism: Ranitomeya variabilis (assembly GCF_051348905.1). NCBI lineage: Eukaryota > Metazoa > Chordata > Amphibia > Anura > Dendrobatidae > Ranitomeya > Ranitomeya variabilis. The sequence goes on from NC_135232.1 coordinate 81,814,401, forward strand.
CCGTGCCGGTTCTTTCCTTCCCACCTTCCCAGCTCAAAATCCCGGGTACAGGCCCTGTTCAATTCTATAGAGTCTCTTCGGCTCCGCGGGGTCATTATTCCAGTTCCAAAGGAAGAAAGATTTCAGGGGTTCTATTCCAACCTGTTCTTAGTTCCCAAGAAGGACGGATCGGTAAGGCCCATTCTGGACCTGAAACGTTTAAACAGGTTTGTCAACATTCGTCGCTTTCGAATGGAATCTCTTTGATCAGTCATTGCGTCAATGGAAAAGGGAGAGTTCTTAGCTTCAATAGATAATCAAGATGCATATCTGCACATTCCCATATTTCCTGCGCATCAAAGATTCCTACCTTTCGCCGTAGGCAACCTGCATTTTCAGTTCACAGCCTTACCTTTCGGGCTAGCCACCGCCCCCAGAGTGTTCACAAAGGTCATGTCGGCTGTTGGGTCCATCCTGCATTATCGGGGCATACTCATTTTACCTTAGACAATCTCCTCATCAAGGGGCCGTCTTTTCGGGCCTGCGAGGAAAACGACAGAATTACTCTAGACACTCTTTCTTGTCTAGGGTGGCTGGTGAACCGAGAAAAATAGTCTCTTGTACCATCCCGGAGAATTTCTTTTCTAGGGATGTTCTTCGACACCTTACAAGGCTTGACAATCCTACCTCGAGACAAGGTCCTGAAGCTTCGGCAAGAGGTGAGGACCCTTCGCCGGCCTGTCTATCACACAATTCGGTTTTGCATGAGGGTCTTAGGAAGGATGGTGGCGGCAATGGAAGCAGTGCCATTTGCCGCAACTCCATCTTCGCCCTCTCCAACATGCTCTGTTATCAGCATGGGACAGAAATCCATTCTCAACCTCAGGTGGGTGGTCAACGAGCCCATCTCTCCAATAGAAACATTTTCCCCCAGTCCATTGGCTGGTTGTCACGACAGACGCCAGCCTTCTAGGTTGGGGAGCAGTATTTTACCGCCACACAGCTAAGGGACGCTGGTGCTCGCAGGAGTCAACCCTCCCGAACAATCTGTTGGAGATTCGGGCAATTTGGATGGCGTTGCAGCATTTTCATCATCTCCTGGCAGGCCGCCCTGTCCGAATTCAATCGGACAATGCTACAGCGGTGGCATACATAAATCATCAAAGGGGTACCCACAGCAGGGCGGCCATGCACGAGGTAAAACAGGTCCTCTGCTGGGCCGAGAGGAACCACTCAGTGATTTCAGCAGTCCACATCCCGGGCGAGAAAAACTGGGCTGCGGATTTTCTCAGTCGACAGGGTCTTGCGTCTGGGGAATGGTCTCTACATACTGAGGTATTTCTACAGATATGTCAACACTGGGGAACCCCGGACGTAGACCTGATGGCTTCCGGGAGGAATGCCAAAGTACCCAGGTTTGTCTCCCGGTATCGAGATCCACAGGCGATTGCTGTGGACGCGTTAGTTTTGCCTTGGGGCCAGTTTCATCTCCCATATCTGTTTCCTCCTCTAGCACTGCTCCCGAAGGTAATCAGAAAGGTCAAGACAGAAGGAGTTCTGTCTGTCTGGATTCAGGGCTGGCACCGAGTACACTTAGAAGACAGATATCAGCCTTGTCTACTTTTTCATCGCAGGATCGCTATTAATCTACAGGTAAAAACTTTCCTACAGGGAGTAGCTCATAAGGCTCCGCCTTACAGAGCCCCCTGGATGCTTGGGACCTTAATCTGGTCTTAAGTGCCTTGTAGGAAGTTCCTTTCCAACCCCTTCAGGACGTCTCTTTAACTTACCCTTCCTGGAAAGTTGTATTCTTGGTGGCCGTTACTTCAATTAGACGGGTATCGGAGCTGGCTGCCCTATCCGGCCGAGCTCCTTTTCTACGGTTCCATCAGGATAAGGTGGTGCTCAGACCAGCACCCTCCTTTTTACCAAAGGTGGTTTCTTTGTTCCACATTAATGAGGTCATTGTCTTGCCTTCTTTGTGTCCGGCGCCAACGCACAGTGTGGACAAAGCTCTCCATACGTTAGACCTAGTGAGAGCGCTGAGAAGGTACGTTTCAGCAGACGGATGAGCTGTTTGTCCTCCCTGAGGGTCGCAGGAAGGGACTTGCGGCCTCGAGATCTACCTTGGCCAGGTGCATACGATCGGCTATTCAGGAGGCCTACCACGTCAAGGGCGTAGCCATTCCGGCCGGAATCAAAGCGCATTCCACTCGGGCAGTGGGGGCTTCCTGGGCGCTTCGGCACCAGGCTTCAGCAGAACAGGTTTGCAAGGCTGCAACCTGGTCTAGTTTGCATACCTTTTCCAAACACTACAATATCCACACTCAGACTTCGGCAGACGCAAGTCTGGGTAGAAGGATTCTTCAGGCAGTGGTAGCGCACTTATAGCCGGCAGATGCCTGGATGTTATGCGCCTGCCCCACATGTGGCAGCATCCTAAGAAAGGACACAAAGAGAATTGTATTGTAGCGGGTGAGAAACTAAGTCATAGCACAAGGAGAGAAAACCAGAAGGAGTTCTGCCCTGTAAAAGGCTGCCTCCTTCTGAGGCACAGAAGCCGGTAGCCAGAACACCGAGGGAGTAATAGTCTCTACGCTTTACTTCAGAGACTGGCAGGACAGTTCCACTTTCGCTGCCCGACCATATACCCAGGAGGCATGGTGGCAACTTGTGGGGGCCGGGGCGTCTCTAGGGTCCCTGTAAAAAGCCTCAGGCCACCAGTCATATGGGTTTGTCCTATCCATACCATCTGGGGGACAGAGAGGAAGACATAACATCTAGAACATCTAGAACAGTTGTGAGGACCTTACCGAGAAGCTCAGCAGGGAGGTGGTACTACAACACACAGGCGCTAGAGGAAGGCTACTGCTTTCCACCTGGATAAGGGGACTCTGGATTTGCCTTCGGACTGGCTGGACTCTGCCTGCCCTGTGGTCTGTGCCCTGGACTGTGGATGCTGAAGTCTTCAGTAAAGGTAAAGAGACTGCAACCTTGTGTCCTCGTTATTCACTGCGCCTTACATCCACCACCATCACCATCTACACTCTGGGAAGCCCTGGGGACACACTTCACCTGTGGGAAGGTATACCATCTGGCTGCCATAACACCACCCCAGCGGACCCCTAAGCAGCGTCGGTCACCTTGACCAAGTCACAGGTGGCGTCACGAACACTAAACAAGCTTTCCCTTTTATTGGGCGTCCCTCAAAGGGCCACGGAACGGGTCGGGCCACCGTGACATTCCCCGAACCGAAGGACCCGGTACCAAGTACCCCATTGCCCTTACGTGGGGGCGCTCCACATGTGTACCAGGAATACGGTGGCTGGCAGAGTATTCTCTTCCAATGAACATCTGAATTCATGACACCGTCCATGACCTGTATTCCCCCCCGACACCAGCAGCCCCAGATAAGGACACTGCCGCCACCATGTTTCACTGTAGGTGCCATGCATTCTTCTAAATGCCTACGATGAAGCATGGTGGTGGCAATGTCCTTATGTGGGGCTGCATGAGTGCTGCTGGTGTTGGGGGCGGGGGGGGGGGCTACATGTTATTAATGGCATCATGAACTTACAGATGTGCTGCTCTATATTGAAGAAGAAGATGCTGCCATCACTCAATGCCTTTGGTAGATGTTCGCCTTTGAATTAGGACACAATTGATAAAGAAGGCCCCAAATATGAATCGGTCTCCCTGTCAACTTGATCGTATGTGTAACATTACTTTTAATCTCTGTTTATAATAGGTACAATATTGCATACAATATACACCTAGTGTTCCCGTGTACCCAATGCATTGACTATATGGCCGCTGTGAGATTAATAGGTTATAGTGTTTTTTCTGGTGACAGATTCCCTTTAACCGTCATGGAGGTCACAATACTAGATGCTGTAGGTTGTGATGTGGGGCTTACTCAGTCTTGCGCCTACTAAAGTGAATAGGGCTACGTTCACACAATGAGTTTTTGTGGCGTTTTTTGATGCTGCGTATTTTCACTGGGTTCGAAATGTAACGTGTTTCCGTTCCTGCCATTTGGGTGGGATTTATAGGAATCTGCTATCCTCTGTGCTACTTCATAACGCAGTGTAACCCGACCTGGGGGGCGTGATTCAAATCCCCAACATGTCAGTATCTCTCGCAGGTACGCTCCGTTTTCTGTGCAGAATTTCCTCATAGACTTGTATTAAATGTGGACATTCACCCGGTACAAAAAATAATGCACATCCGGCTGCAAAAGAGCAACAAAAACTCATGTAATCCGCACCTAAGTATAGCAATAAAGCCAAAAACCAGAAAGTGTCCAAAACAAAGCAGCTTTAAGAACCGAGCAAGAGATAAAAATGTGATAAAAACTTCACTAAAGATTGCTGAACGCCTGAAACATGACAAACGCCCCAACAGCTCCGCGTGGGAACGTCGCCTACGACTGAAGATGATACATTATTATCCTTACTGTCATGGCATGGGTTAAAAAAAAGTTTTATGAAACTTGATTGTGTCTGAATGACGGAAACGGTTCTTTTTGTCAGTGAGATGTTGATTAACATCTTCCTTGTCGGAGGGGGTGTACTCATTTACGCCAAGCATGGCAGGTGGAGTCTTCTACCTATTTTTGCTAATTTTTTCTCATTGTTTTAAATTTTTAATTAAAACAACTAAAAAAATGCTGAGAAAGGACGTAGTGGCCACGGACCGGCTTCATGGCGGACAACGCCTGACCAGCGGCTGCTCGCTTCATTCTGGAAACCTGAAATAGATGAAGAAACCTGAGTGCGAGCTGTTCTCCGGCACAGGCAGACTCTCGGACAGCACCGGACTCTCTGGACAGCACCATACTCTCCGGACAGCACCGGACTCTCCGGATATCACCAGACTCTCGGACAGCACCGGACTCTCCAGCAGAGGCGGACTCTCCGGACGTCACCAGACTCTCGGACAGCACCGGACTCTCCGGCACAGGCGGACTCTCTGGATAGCACCGGACTCTCCGGCACAGGCAGACTCTCCGGCACAGGCGGACTCTCCGGACAGCACCAGACTCTCAAACAGCATCGGACTCTCAAACAGCACCGAACTCTCCGGACAGCACCATACTCGCTGGACAGCACCGGACTCTCCGGATATCACCAGACTCTCGGCCAGCACCGGACTCTCCAGCAGAGGCGGACTCTCCGGACATCACCAGACTTTCGGACAGCAGCGGACTCTCCGGACAGCACCAGACTCTCCGGCACAGGCGGACTCTCCGGACAGCACCAGACTCTCCGGCACAGGCGGACTCTCCGGACAGCACCGGACTCTCCGGCACAGGTGGACTCTCCGGACAGCATCGGACTCTCCGGCACAGGCGGACTCTCTGGACAGCACCAGACTCTCTGGACAGCATCGGACTCCACGGAAAGCACCGGACTCTCCGGCACAGGCGGACTCTCGGACAGCACCAGACTCTCCGGGACAGCACCGGACTCTACAGACAGCACCGGACTCTCCGGATAGCACCGGACTCTACAGAAAGCACCGGACTCTCGGACAGCACCGGACTCTCCGGCACAGGTGGACTCTCGGACAGCACCAGACTCTCCGGCACAGGCGGACTCTCGAACAGCACCAGACTCTCCGGCACAGGCGGACTCTCGGACAGCACCAGACTCTCCAGCACAGGCGGACTTTCAGACAGCACAGGACTCTCCGGCACAGGCGGACTCTCGGACAGCACCGGACTCTCGGACAGCACCGGACTCTCCAGCACAGGCGGACTCTCGGATAGCACCGGACTCTCCAGCACAGGCGGACTCTCGGATAGCACCGGACTCTCCAGCACAGGCGGACTCTCGGATAGCACCGGACTCTCCAGCACAGGCGGACTCTCGGATAGCACCGGACTCTCCAGCACAGGCGGACTCTCGGACAGCACCGGACTCTCGGACAGCTCCGGGCATTCAGGTGTGGTTGGAGCGACTTCTCAGGTGTTTTTTTTTTTTAGTAAGGCTGCTTCAGAAAACTCAGAAACCTCAGGGCTCTGTTCACATGCAGGGTTTTATTAGCTGCATTTTCCAGTATTCAAGTACTGTAGACTAATCACACATGAAATCCACACACAAAAAACGCTGCTGAACCTGACAGAATTTACACAAATGTGAACAGAGTGGATTGATTTATAGCGTTTCGGCGCTCTGTCAGAGCTGTGTGACTACAACCATGCAGGACGACGCGCCGTTATGAATTACAGGACATGCTTAGACTTAGGCCATGTGCACACGCTGCGGATTCCATTGCGGAATTTTCTGCAGCGGTTTTGATAAAAGCGCAGTGCAAAACCGCTGCGGTTTTTCCTGCGGATTTATCGCGGTTTCTATCTCAGTTTCCGCTGCGGGTTTACACCTGCAGATTTCTATTGGAGCAGGTCTAAAACCGCTGCGGATTCCGCACAAAGAATTGACATGCTGCGGAAAATAAACCGCTGCGTTTCCGCGTGTTTTTTTCCGCAGCATGTGTGCTGCGGATTGCATTTCCCATAGGTTTACATTGTACTGTAAATAGGGGGTTCCTGCTGGTAAAGATCCGACCCGGTGCACATTGCCCTGTTATATTATATTGGTATTCTAGGCTGTGGGCTACTTTTCACCCACGGGTAGATTTCTACTTTTTACTTATGGCTGCTTTCCTCTCTAAAAATGATGCATGATACATATAGTGGCAGTTTGCACCGGTGGATACTCGCCTTCTTTTAACCTTCCTTTTGCACTGTATTATGTATGGAATCGTTATGCACTTTATGCTTGTTAATAAAATTTTGTTCATCTCTTATTACCTTAAGGGTATGTGCACACGCTGCGGATTTTGCTGCGGATCCGCAGCAGTTTCCCATGAGTTTACAGTACAATGTAAAGCTATGGGAAATGAAATCCGCAGTGCACATGCTGTGGAAAAAAACGTGCGGAAACGCTGCGGTTTATTTTCCGCAGCATGTCAATTCTTTGTGCGGAATCCGCAGCGGTTTTTCACCTGCTCCAATAGGAAACTGCAGGTGAAAACACGCAGCGGAAACTGCAATAAAAACCGCGATAAATTCGCAGTAAGAACTGCAGCGGTTTTGCACTGCGGATTTATCAAAACCGCTGTGGAAAATTCCGCAATGGAATCTGCAGCGTGTGCACATGGCCTTATCCTCCTTTGGTACTCCTTTTTTCTGGTAGCTTATATGGAGTTGGTACGTTGCTGTGGCTGTGGGTCTTACTGCACTATCTAGTGCACTTATTTCCCTTCAGTCTCATGATGATGCCTGGTTGTGTTATCATGGTACTGTAAGGGTATGTGTCCACGTTCGGGATTACATCAGGATTTGGTCAGGATTTTTCATCAGTATTTGTAAGCCAAAACCAGGAGGGGGTGATAAATACAGAAGTGGTGCATATGTTTCTATTATACTTTTCCTCTAATTGTTCCACTCCTGGTTTTGGCTTACAAATACTGATGGAAAATCCTGACCAAATCCTGAAGCAATCCTGAACGTGGACACATACCCTAATGCATGGGAAACCGCTGCGGATCCGCAGCAAAATCCGCAGCAAAATCCGCAGCATGTGCACATACAGAAAAAAAAATACATTAGGGTTGTTCGCATGCGCAGTAAGGGCTGCTCAGGGTCCGTCAGCTATGGTCACGTGACCTGTTCCGGCTTCCTCCTCTGTTATGGCAACGACGTTCTCATCCAATCAGGACATCAGAAAGCATTGCTTGGTTGCACCGTGTCCAATCTGCGAGTTTTGGGCGCTGTACGGTGTGGCCGGGCTGTTTGAACCGTCCACAGTGGCGGTTTGTGTTCCCCGAGGAGCAGGATGTCGGCTCCGGGCGCTCTGCTGCTGCTGTACGCGGATGACTCGGTGCAGGCTCAGTTCGGGGATGGAGCGCGGCTCCTTCTGTCTCCATGCGGGACTGAGTTCATGTATGAAAGGCCGCAGGCTGGAGGTCACTCAGTGCAGAGGACGGGGCGGCACAGGACGGAGTATGTGACAAGCGGCTGCCGGGTGAGACCCTCCGGGATCCTCATGTGTTTACCATAAATTATGGCTCCTATTGCGTCTGCAGAGCGTTATAAATAAAGTTGGTAAAAGAAAGCGCCGTATAGACCGGGATCTATATAGACCGAACGCTGCATGATCAACGCTGTATGACTGACGCCGTACAGACCGAATGCTGTATGATCAACGCTGTATGACTGATGCCGTATAGACTGAATGCTGCATGATCAATGCTGTATGACCGGTGCCGTATAGACCGAATGCTGCATGATCAATGCTGTATGACCGGTGCCGTATAGACCGAATGCTGTATGATCAATGCTGTATGACCGATGCCGTATAGACCGAATGCTGTATGATCAATGCTGTATGACCGGTGCCGTATAGACCGAATGCTGCATGATCAATGCTGTATGACCGGTGCCGTATAGACCGAATGCTGTATGATCAATGCTGTATGACTGATGCCGTATAGACCGAATGCTGCATGATCAATGCTGTATGACCGGTGCCGTATAGACCGAATGCTGTATGATCAATGCTGTATGACCGATGCCGTATAGACCGAATGCTGTATGACCGGTGCCGTATAGACCGAATGCTGTATGATCAATGCTGTATGACCGATGCCGTATAGACCGAATGCTGTATGATCAATGCTGTATGACCGATGCCGTATAGACCGAATGCTGTATGATCAATGCTGTATGACCGGTGCCGTATAGACCGAATGCTGTATGATCAATGCTGTATGACCGATGCCGTATAGACCGAATGCTGTATGATCAATGCTGTATGACCGGTGCCGTATAGACCGAATGCTGTATGATCAATGCTGTATGACCGATGCCGTATAGACCGAATGCTGCATGATCAATGCTGTATGACCGATGCCGTATAGACCGAATGCTGTATGACAGATGCCGTATAGACTGAATGCTGTATGATCAATGCTGTATGACCGATGCCGTATAGACCGAATGCTGTATGATCAACGCTGTATGACTGATGCCGTATAGACCGAATGCTGTATGATCAATGCTGTATGACAGATGGCGTATAGACCGAACGCTGCATGATCAATGCTGTATGACCGATGCCGTATAGACCGAATGCTGCATGATCAATGCTGTATGACCGGTGCCGTATAGACCGAATGCTGTCTGATCAATACTGTATGACCGATGCCGTATAGACCGAATGCTGTATGATCAATGCTGTATGACAGATGCCGTATAGACCGAATGCTGTATGATCAATGCTGTATGACCGATGCCGTATAGACCGAATGCTGTATGACAGATGCCGTATAGACTGAATGCTGTATGATCAATGCTGTATGACCGATGCCGTATAGACCGAATGCTGTATGATCAATGCTGTATGACCGATGCCGTGTAGACCGAATGCTGTATGATCAATGCTGTATGACCGATGCCGTATAGACCGAACGCTGCATGATCAATGCTGTATGACCGATGCCGTATAGACCGAATGCTGCATGATCAATGCTGTATGACCGGTGCCGTATAGCCCGAATGCTGTATGATCAATGCTGTATGACAGATGGCGTATAGACTGAATGCTGTATGATCAATGCTGTATGACCGATGCCTTATAGACCGAACGCTGCATGATCAATGCTGTATGACCGATGCCGTATAGACCGAATGCTGCATGATCAATGCTGTGTGACCGGTGCCGTATAGACCGAATGCTGTATGATCAATGCTGTATGACCGATGCCGTATAGACCGAACGCTGCATGATCAATGCTGTATGACTGATGCCGTATAGACCGAATGCTGTATGATCAACGCTGTATGACTGATGCCGTATAGACCGAACGCTGCATGATCAATGCTGTATGACTGATGCCGTATAGACCGAATGCTGCATGATCAATGCTGTATGACCGGTGCCGTATAGACCGAATGCTGTATGATCAATGCTGTATGACCGGTGCCGTATAGACCGAATGCTGTATGACCGATGCCGTATAGACCGAACGCTGCATGATCAATGCTGTATGACTGATGCCGTATAGACCGAATGCTGTATGATCAACGCTGTATGACTGATGCCGTATAGACCGAACGCTGCATGATCAATGCTGTATGACTGATGCCGTATAGACCGAATGCTGCATGATCAATGCTGTATGACCGGTGCCGTATAGACCGAATGCTGTATGATCAATGCTGTATGACCGATGCCGTATAGACCGAATGCTGCATGATCAACGCTGTATGACCGATGCCTTATAGACCGAACGCTGCATGATCAATGCTGTATGACCGATGCCGTATAGACCGAATGCTGCATGATCAATGCTGTATGACCGGTGCCGTATAGACCGAATGCTGTATGATCAATGCTGTATGACCGATGCCGTATAGACCGAACGCTGTATGATCAATGCTGTATGACTGATGCCGTATAGACCGAATGCTGTATGATCAACGCTGTATGACTGATGCCGTATAGACCGAATGCTGCATGATCAACGCTGTATGACTGATGCCGTATAGACCGAATGCTGTATGATCAACGCTGTATGACCGGTGCCGTATAGACCGAATGCTGTATGATCAACGCTGTATGACTGATGCCGTATAGACCGAATGCTGCATGACTGATGCCGTATAGACCGAATGCTGTATGATCAATGCTGTATGACTGATGCCGTATAGACCGAATGCTGTATGATCAATGCTGTATGACTGATGCCGTATAGACCGAACGCTGTATGATCAATGCTGTATGGCCGGTGCCGTATAGACCGACCGCTGTATGATCAATGCTGTATGGCCGGTGCCGTATAGACCGAATGCTGTATGATCAATGCTGTATGACCGATGCCGTATAGACCGAATGCTGTATGATCAATGCTGTATGACCGATGCCATATAGACCGAATGCTGTATGATCAATGCTGTATGACTGATGCCGTATAGACCGAATGCTGCATGATCAATGCTGTATGACTGATGCCGTATAGACCGAATGCTGTATGATCAATGCTGTATGACCGATGCCGTATAGACCGAATGCTGTATGATCAATGCTGTATGGCCGGTGCCGTATAGACCGAATGCTGTATGATCAACGCTGCATGACTGATGCCGTATAGACCGAACGCTGTATGATCAACGCTGTATGGCCGGTGCCGTATAGACCGAACGCTGTATGATCAACGCTGTATGACTGATGCCGTATAGACTGAACGCTGTATGATCAATGCTGTATGGCCGGTGCCGTATAGACCGAACGCTGCATGATCAATGCTGTATGACCGATGCCGTATAGACCGAACGCTGTATGATCAATGCTGTATGACCGATGTCGTATAGACCGAATGCTGTATGATCAACGCTGTATGACTGATGCCGTATAGACTGAACGCTGTATGATCAATGCTGTATGGCCGGTGCTGTATAGACCGAACGCTGCATGATCAATGCTGTATAGACCGAATGCTGTATGATCAATGCTGTATGGCCGGTGCCGTATAGACCGAATGCTGTATGATCAATGCTGTATGACCGATGCCGTATAGACCGAACGCTGTATGATCAACGCTGTATGACTGATGCCGTATAGACCGAATGCTGCATGACAGATGCCGTATAGACCGAATGCTGTATGATCAACGCTGCATGACTGATGCCGTATAGACCGAACGCTGTATGATCAACGCTGTATGGCCGGTGCCGTATAGACCGAACGCTGTATGATCAACGCTGTATGACTGATGCCGTATAGACCGAATGCTGCATGACAGATGCCGTATAGACCGAACGCTGTATGATCAATGCTGTATGACTGATGCTGTATAGACCGAATGCTGTATGATCAATGCTGTATGACTGATGCCGTATAGACCGAACGCTGTATGATCAACGCTGTATGACTGATGCCGTATAGACCGATTGCTGCATGACAGATGCCGTATAGACCGAATGCTGTATGATCAATGCTGTATGACTGATGCTGTATAGACCGAATGCTGTATGATCAATGCTGTATGACCGGTGCCGTATAGACCGAACGCTGTATGATCAACGCTGTATGGCCGGTGCCGTATAGACCGAACGCTGTATGATCAACGCTGTATGGCCGGTGCCGTATAGACCGAATGCTGTATGATCAATGCTGTATGACTGATGCCGCATAGACCGAACGCTGTATGATCAACGCTGTATGGCCGGTGCCGTATAGACCGAACGCTGTATGGCCGGTGCCGTATAGACCGAACGCTGTATGATCAACGCTGTATGACTGATGCCGTATAGACCGAATGCTGCATGATCAATGCTGTATGACCGGTGCCGTATAGACCAAATGCTGCATGATCAATGCTGTATGACTGATGCCGTATAGACCGAATGCTGCATGATCAATGCTGTATGACCGATGCCGTATAGACCGAATGCTGCATGATCAATGCTGTATGACCGGTGCCGTATAGACCGAATGCTGTATGATCAATGCTGTATGACAGATGGCGTATAGACTGAATGCTGTATGATCAATGCTGTATGACCGATGCCGTATAGACCGAACGCTGCATGATCAATGCTGTATGACCGATGCCGTGTAGACCGAATGCTGCATGATCAATGCTGTATGACCGGTGCCGTATAGACCGAATGCTGTATGATCAATGCTGTATGACAGATGGCGTATAGACTGAATGCTGTATGATCAATGCTGTATGACCGATGCCGTATAGACCGAATGCTGCATGATCAACGCTGTATGACTGATGCCGTATAGACCGAATGCTGTATGATCAACGCTGTATGACCGGTGCCGTATAGACCGAATGCTGTATGATCAATGCTGTATGACAGATGGCGTATAGACCGAATGCTGTATGATCAACGCTGTATGACCGGTGCCGTATAGACTGAATGCTGTATGATCAATGCTGTATGACCGGTGCCGTATAGACCGAATGCTGTATGATCAACGCTGTATGACTGATGCCGTATAGACCGAATGCTGCATGACTGATGCCGTATAGACCGAATGCTGTATGATCAATGCTGTATAACCGATGCCGTATAGACCGAATGCTGCATGATCAATGCTGTATGACCGATGCCGTATAGACCGAATGCTGCATGATCAATGCTGTATGACCGATGCCGTATAGACCGAATGCTGTATGATCAATGCTGTATGACCGATGCCGTATAGACCGAACGCTGCATGATCAATGCAGTATGACTGATGCCGTATAGACCGAATGCTGTAAGATCAACGCTGTATGACTGATGCCGTATAGACCGAATGCTGCATGATCAACGCTGTATGACTGATGCCGTATAGACCGAATGCTGTATGATCAACGCTGTATGACCGGTGCCGTATAGACCGAATGCTGTATGATCAACGCTGTATGACTGATGCCGTATAGACCGAATGCTGCATGACTGATGCCGTATAAACCGAATGCTGTATGATCAATGCTGTATGACTGATGCCGTATAGACCGAATGCTGTATGATCAATGCTGTATGATCAATGCTGTATGACCGATGCCGTATAGACCGAATGCTGTATGATCAATGCTGTATGACCGGTGCCGTATAGACCGAATGCTGTATGATCAATGCTGTATGACCGATGCCGTATAGACCGAATGCTGTATGATCAACGCTGTATGACTGATGCCGTATAGACCGAATGCTGTATGATCAATGCTGTATGACCGATGCCGTATAGACTGAACGCTGTATGATCAATGCTGTATGACCGATGCCATATAGACCGAATGCTGTATGATCAATGCTGTATGGCCGGTGCCGTATAGACCGAATGCTGTATGATCAACGCTGCATGACTGATGCCGTATAGACCGAACGCTGTATGATCAACGCTGTATGGCCGGTGCCGTATAGACCGAACGCTGTATGATCAACGCTGTATGACTGATGCCGTATAGACTGAACGCTGTATGATCAATGCTGTATGGCCGGTGCCGTATAGACCGAACGCTGCATGATCAATGCTGTATGACCGATGTCGTATAGACCGAATGCTGTATGATCAACGCTGTATGACTGATGCCGTATAGACTGAACGCTGTATGATCAATGTTGTATGGCCGGTGCCGTATAGACCGAACGCTGCATGATCAATGCTATATGACCGATGCCGTATAGACCGAATGCTGTATGATCAATGCTGTATGACCGATGCCGTATAGACCGAACGCTGTATGACTGATGCCGTATAGACCGAATGCTGCATGACAGATGCCGTATAGACCGAATGCTGTATGATCAATGCTGTATGACTGATGCTGTATAGACCGAATGCTGTATGATCAACGCTGTATGACTGATGCCGTATAGACCGAATGCTGCATGACAGATGCCGTATAGACCGAATGCTGTATGATCAATGCTGTATGACCGATGCCGTATAGACCGAACGCTGTATGATCAATGCTGTATGACCGGTGCCGTATAGACCGAACGCTGTATGATCAATGCTGTATGACTGATGCTGTATAGACCGAATGCTGTATGATCAATGCTGTATGACTGATGCCGTATAGACCGAACGCTGTATGATCAACGCTGTATGACTGATGCCGTATAGACCGAATGCTGCATGACAGATGCCGTATAGACCGAATGCTGTATGATCAATGCTGTATGACCGGTGCCGTATAGACCAAATGCTGCATGATCAATGCTGTATGACTGATGCCGTATAGACCGAATGCTGTATGATCAACGCTGTATGACAGATGGCGTATAGACCGAATGCTGCATGATCAACGCTGTATGACTGATGCCGTATAGACCGAACGCTGTATGATCAATGCTGTATGACAGATGGCGTATAGACCGAATGCTGTATGATCAATGCTGTATGACTGATGCCGTATAGACCGAATGCTGCATGACAGATGCCGTATAGACCGAATGCTGTATGATCAATGCTGTATGACCGGTGCCGTATAGACCGAATGCTGTATGATCAATGCTGTATGACCGGTGCCGTATAGACCAAATGCTGCATGATCAATGCTGTATGACTGATGCCGTGTAGACCGAATGCTGTATGATCAATGCTGTATGACCGGTGCCGTATAGACCGAATGCTGTATGATCAATGCTGTATGACCGATGCCGTATAGACTGAATGCTGCATGATCAATGCTGTATGACCGATGCCGTATAGACTGAATGCTGCATGATCAATGCTGTATGACTGATGCCGTATAGACCGAATGCTGTATGATCAATGCTGTATGACTGATGCCGTATAGACCGAATGCTGTATGATCAATGCTGTATGACTGATGCCGTATAGACCGAACGCTGTATGATCAATGCTCTATGGCCGGTGCCGTATAGACCGAATGCTGCATGATCAATGCTGTATGGCCGGTGCCGTATAGACCGAATGCTGTATGATCAATGCTGCATGACTGATGCCGTATAGACCGAATGCTGTATGATCAATGCTGTATGACTGATGCCGTATAGACCGAATGCTGTATGATCAATGCTGTATGACTGATGCCGTATAGACCGAACGCTGTATGATCAATGCTGTATAGACCGAATGTTGCATGATCAATGCTGTATGGCCGGTGCCATATAGACCGAATGCTGTATGATTAATGCTGCATGACTGATGCCGTATAGACCGAATGCTGTATGATCAATGCTCTATGACTGATGCCGTATAGACCGAACGCTGTATGACTGATGCTGTATAGACCGAACGCTGTATGATCAATGCTGTATGATTGGTGCCGTATAGACCGAACGCTGTATGATCAATGCTGTATAACCGATGCCGTATAGACCGAATGCTGCATGATCAATGCTGTATGACCGATGCCGTATAGACCGAATGCTGCATGATCAATGCTGTATGACCGGTGCCGTATAGACCGAATGCTGTATGATCAATGCTGTATGACCGATGCCGTATAGACCGAACGCTGCATGATCAATGCAGTATGACTGATGCCGTATAGACCGAATGCTGTATGATCAACGCTGTATGACTGATGCCGTATAGACCGAATGCTGCATGATCAACGCTGTATGACTGATGCTGTATAGACCGAATGCTGTATGATCAACGCTGTATGACCGGTGCCGTATAGACCGAATGCTGTATGATCAACGCTGTATGACTGATGCCGTATAGACCGAATGCTGCATGACTGATGCCGTATAGACCGAATGCTGTATGATCAATGCTGTATGACTGATGCCGTATAGACCGAATGCTGTATGATCAATGCTGTATGATCAATGCTGTATGGCCGGTGCCGTATAGACCGAACGCTGTATGATCAACGCTGTATGACTGATGCCGTATAGACTGAACGCTGTATGATCAATGCTGTATGGCCGGTGCCGTATAGACCGAACGCTGCATGATCAATGCTGTATGACCGATGCCGTATAGACCGAACGCTGTATGATCAATGCTGTATGACCGATGTCGTATAGACCGAATAATGTATGATCAACGCTGTATGACTGATGCCGTATAGACCGAACGCTGCATGATCAATGCTATATGACCGATGCCGTATAGACCGAATGCTGTATGATCAATGCTGTATGGCCGGTGCCGTATAGACCGAATACTGTATGATCAATGCTGTATGACCGATGCCGTATAGACCGAACGCTGTATGATCAACGCTGTATGACTGATGCCGTATAGACCGAATGCTGCATGACAGATGCCGTATAGACCGAATGCTGTATGATCAATGCTGTATGACCGATGCCGTATAGACCGAACGCTGTATGATCAATGCTGTATGACCGGTGCCGTATAGACCGAACGCTGTATGATCAATGCTGTATGACTGATGCTGTATAGACCGAATGCTGTATGATCAATGCTGTATGACTGATGCCGTATAGACCGAACGCTGTATGATCAACGCTGTATGACTGATGCCGTATAGACCGAATGCTGCATGACTGATGCCGTATAGACCGAATGCTGTATGATCAATGCTGTATGACTGATGCCGTATAGACCGAATGCTGTATGATCAATGCTGTATGGCCGATGCCGTATAGACCGAATGCTGTATGACTGATGCCGTATAGACCGAACGCTGTATGATCAACGCTGTATGGCCGGTGCCGTATAGACCGAACGCTGTATGATCAACGCTGTATGACTGATGGCGTATAGACTGAACGCTGTATGATCAATGCTGTATGGCCGGTGCCGTATAGACCGAACGCTGCATGATCAATGCTGTATGACCGATGCCGTATAGACCGAACGCTGTATGATCAATGCTGTATGACCGATGTCGTTGTCACGATTCACACCGTGACTGTCAAGATCCCTTAGCCGCTGCCCACAATATGTCACGGATCGGGGTGACTTTAGACCAGCAGCCGGCTGTCACATGTGCAGGGGGCTTATCCTAGTTATCCCTCCACTGCCACAATGTGATGAAAAAACACACACGAGGCTATTGACCTCTTGTTTACAGCAGGGGCTTATTTTAGGTATCCCACTGCTCTTCAGTATACCATGAACTGCAGGGATTTGTGTATATCCCGCTTGCAGTTCCACTTAACCCTTGCAGCTCTCTGGCGCCCCCCTTTCTCTCAGGTCAGATTAGGTACTGCACCTAGGGTGATTAGTCGCCAGAAACGCTGCCTGCTATGTACTGGCTATTGGGTGCACTGCAGCGACACGATAACTACTCCCACTCAGGCAGGAACAATAATTATCAAGCCGCAGTCGCTACAGGGACCCCCAAAAGCTGGCACACGGTCGCTGCCACCAGCTCCAATTGAACGGGTCTGGAGCAAACCCCAAAAAAAACAGTAGCGTAATTCCCTTCAGAGACAGGGTACGGTTTAGGGCAGGAAGAACGAACTAGTATTAAATAATATACCCCATAAATGATTTTTAGGCAGTGTTTATAAAAATATTTTACAAAGATGTTACAAATGAGACAATTGTAAATATGTACAAGGTAATTATAAAAATAAAAGGATTAAATGAAGAAAAGATAACACTCACATTTCTCAGATCATTGCATTGCAGGCAACAGGCTAGGAGCTTTCCATCTATCCCAGTGCATTGGCACTCGCAGTCTGGTCGCTTCAGGTAAAAAACTCACAACTCTGCTCTCTTGGATGCCTGCCAGCACTTAAAACCTACAGTCTGTGACCTCACAGAAAGGGCCTGGTTTTCCAACTCCTCCTACCTCTTCGGTTTCACTAACTGGGCATTAAATATATCTGATGCCCGTAACTTCGCTACAGAACATAAAATAATCGCACCATACCCATCGTTCATCTCATAGTATCGTGGGCATTCCGATGAGATCAAATATGTCCTATTTGTCACGCACACTGACAGAGAAATCCCTACCTCTGTACCAGATGGAGCTACAAGCCTGTGATTAGAGTGATGCGTAGATCCTCCGAGTGTGATTATGACGATATATTTTGGTGTTCGTAACTTAAACGGTTTGCATAATATCTTCCAAAAACAGAACAAAGACCTTCCATGCGTTCTAGAAGTTTCTCTAACAGTTCCTGCTAACACAAATTTCTCTTGCAGCTATGCTAGTCGTAAATACCTTTCGTCAATAAAACTCCCCCACAAGGCAAGCTCTTCTACACAGACAGATAGAAACACAGGGAAGGAAAGAGAACCAGAGAGAGGGGGGGTTTTAGCCCCCGCATGCTAGCAAGAAAACTAACTTATGATATTTCATACCATATCGTGACACCTCCCCCTTTTGGCGTGCGCTACGGCGGCAGGACCTCTCGGTATGCCTCCATGCGCACCTCCGTGGGTTCACCCTGGCGGGAGAGTCCATCTGCATTACCATGCTCTTTGCCCGCTTTGTGTTTAACGGTGAAGTCAAATTGCTGAAGGGCAAGAAGGCAAGGCTCCAGCGTAGCAACCTGCCATTGGTTCCACACATGGTGCTTAGCCAGCGCAGAGGGTTGTGGTCGGTCACCACGGTGAAGGTGCGACCGTACAAGTAGGGCTGCAAGCGCTGCAGGGCCCAGACTATGGCCAGGCACTCCTTCTCAATGGTGGAGTAGGCCACTTCCCTCGGCAAAAGTTTCCGGCTCAGGTACAACACGGGGTGCTCTTGGTCCTCCGAGTCAACCTGGCTGAGCACAGCACCAAGGCCAAACTCACTGGCGTCAGTCTGTACCAAGAACGGTCGACTGCTGTCGACGGCTTTCAACACAGGGGCGTTGCACAGTGCTGTTTTCAACGCCTGGAAGGCCCCCTCACAGCCATCTGTCCAGTTGACGATGTGGGGTAGCTTCTTCCTGGTGAGGTCCGTCAAAGGTTTTGCCAGGCTACTATAGTGCTGCACGAAGCGCCTATAGTACCCTGCAGTGCCCAGGAAGGACATCACCTGTTTCTTGTTCCTGCGAGTGGGCCAGTTCACGATCACGCCCACTTTGTCAGGCTCTGGCTTTAGGGTGTTTCCACCTACCCGGTGCCCCAGGTAGTGAACCTCCCTCATGCCCATCTGGCACTTTCCCGGCTTGATAGTCAGTCCTGCTCGGTGAATTCGCCCGAGCACCTCTTCGAGATGCTGCAGGTGTTCATCCCAGGAGGAACTGAAGATGGCAATGTCATCTAAGTACGCCACAGCGTACTTCTCCAGTCCCTGAAGCAGGAGATTGACCATCCGCTGGAAAGTGGCAGGGGCATTCTTCATGCCGAAGGGCATGACCGTGGACTCGTACAGTCCAAAGGGTGTGATAAAGGCGGACTTCTCCTGCGCCTCGGGGCTCAGGGGAATCTGCCAGTATCCGCGACTCAGATCCATGATTGTCAGGTATTTTGCGCCAGCTAACTTCTCAAGCAGCTCCTCGATGCGCGGCATTGGGTGCGCGTCAGAGGCGGTAATGGCGTTGAGCCCCCTGTAGTCCACGCAGAACCGGGTGGTCCGGTCCTTCTTTGGCACGAGAACTACAGGCGAGGCCCACGCGCTCTTTGACCGTCGAATCACCCCCAGCTGTAACATCTCATCGATCTCCTGGCGCATAATCTGCTGCACCTGGTCAGAGATTCGATAGGGTGTTCGCCGTAGTGGGGCGTGATTCCCGGTGTCCACCTCATGGACCGCTAACTCAGTCCTTCCAGGCCGGTTGGAGAACACGACCCGGAAGGGTTCCAGTGTGGTTTGCAACTGCAACCGCTGTGGTTCATCTAGCGAGGCGCTCACCTCCACGTCCTCAATGGACCCACGGGCCTTGGCTTGGGCCAGCATGTCCAGGAGGGTGTCTTCCTCCCTGTCTTCGGGTAAGCTGCAGACCGGTAGGACGAAAGGTTCACGTTCGTGATGAGCCTTCATCATGTTGACGTGAAAGGCCTTTCGCCTACCCCGAGCGTGGTCAAGCGTGACCACATAGGTGACCGGGTTGAGCTGTTGGTGGACGACGTACGGGCCCTCCCAGGCTGCCTGAAGCTTATCCGTTGGTACAGGAACCAGCACCCACACCTTTTGACCCACGTGGTAGGTCCGCTCCCGGGCGTTCTGGTCGTACCAGTGCTTCTGTTCAGCCTGAGCCTGCGTCATGTTGTCATGCACCAACTGCGTCAAGGTCTGCATCTTGTCACGGAAGCGCATGACATACTCCACTATGGACACTTCAGAAGGGTTCGGCTCCTCTTCCCAGGATTCTCTTATCAACCCAAGGGGTCCCCGGACTCGCCTGCCGTACAGGAGCTCGAAGGGGGAGAACCCCGTCGAGGCCTGCGGAACCTCTCGGTAAGCGAATAGCAGGTGTGGGAGGTACCGCTCCCAGTCGCGCCCTTGTGTCTCAACCAGCATGCGTAGCATCTGTTTGAGGGTACCATTGAAGCGTTCACACAAGCCATTGGTCTGTGGGTGATATGCACTCGATACCAGGTGCTTCACCTGCATTTTCTTACAGAGAGCCTCCATTAGGTGAGACATACATTGGGTCCCTCGATCAGTAAGCATTTCCCTGGGAAATCCTACACGTGAAAAGATGGCCAACAGGGCATCCGCCACCTTATCTGCCCTAATTGACGACAGAGCTACTGCCTCTGGGTACCGGGTAGCGTAGTCTACCACAGTAAGAATATATTGCTTTCCAGAGCTGCTGGTGACGGCCAGCGGGCCCACAATGTCCACCGCAATCCTCTGGAAAGGCTCCTCTATCACTGGCAAAGGGATCAGGGGAGCCTTAAGAGCAGGCCCCGCCTTCCCCACTCTTTGACAGGTGACACAGGAGCGGCAGTAGTTTGACACATCTGTCCCCATCTTAGGCCAATAGAAGTGTTGAGACAGCCGGGCCTTAGTTTTGCTGATCCCCAAGTGTCCAGCTAGTGGGATCTCATGGGCAATCCGCAACAACTCACCCCGGAATTGCTGCGGGACGACCAGCTGTCTTTCCCTCAACCACTCCTTTTGTGATTCTCCGGGTACTGTCTCCCGGTACAACCTTCCTCCTTCCCAGAACACCTTCTCCTTATCAGTCTCGGAGAATGACGTCCCGGCGAGTTGTCTCAAACTCTCTAGGCTCGCATCTGTGTGCAGAGCGGCCTGAAACTCCTGGCTAGGGGAAGCCAGAAGCGACGTCAGGGTCCCTTCCCCACGGGAGCCCTCTGGGACCTGCACTGGGTCCACCTCTGGTTCAGTCACACTGATGACTGAGGAGGGTCCGGAAGGCAGACAGGTATCTGCGTTCCGGGCACTCTGACTGCGGGTGACAGCAGCTACGTAGGCTGTCTCCCCGGGGGTTTCTACAGACCCATCAGCCGATGCTGCTATGGGCTCTACCTCCCCATCCACCCCCATTACCTCAGGAGCATTGCTACTTATGGGCCAGTTACCTTCCTCGGTGGCACTGGTCAATTGCATGGCATCACCTTCCTCACGGTTCCCATGTATTTCCCCATTTCCGGTAGCACCGACACTTGCCCCTGCTAGGGGTTCCTCAGCCGTCTCACTCCGCAGAGCGACGTGGCTGAGCACTCCTGTACCTACGGACACATCAACTTTCATAGAAACAGCGTTATCAGGTACAGTTGGCACAGGTACAACATTTTCACCATCAATCCTAGGGAAAAAATGGTTAACAGATGCATCATTACAAGATAAAGCATGGTCAGGTAACACATGCGATTTCCCATCATCATCATCATCATCATCATCATCCCCAGGGTTAACTTTACCCTCATTAGTAGATTGGGGAGGAGGGTCATCCACGAAGTATGCAACCAACCTCCCCAAATCAGTCCCCAACAAAACATCAGTGGGCAAATTATCAGACAGCCCCACTTCCTTCACCCCGCTCCCAGCACCCCAATCAATAAAAACCCGGGCCATTGGCAAGGGACAGCTGATGCCCCCAATCCCAGTGACAGTTAGGGTTTTCCCCGGAATGATTTCTTCAGGGGCCGCCAGTTCGGGTCGGATGAGGGTTCGTTCAGCCCCGGTGTCCTTGAGGCCTGTAGCAACACGACCTCCCACAGTGACGGGCTGTACGTTGTCACACCCCCTCCCAACCACACCACCCACCAAAAGAACGGCTGCATTAGGCCCTGGGGCCTGGGATGAGGGGTTCTTCTGCCTGGCTGGACATTGGTGACTGAGGTGTCCAGTCTGCCTGCAGTGGTAACACTGGCGAAGTTCGGTGGTAGGTCTGGTGCTGTTGGCCACGGGGACAGGACCTCTGGTGTGTTGGCTGGCAGGGGTACTGGCGTTGGCTGCAGGCTTACCCCCTCTCCAGCTGGTGGTGACTGGCTTCCGCACTTCCGATCTACGGTTGGCCTCATAGGCATCGGCAATCTGCGCTGCTTTCGTCACGTCTTTGGGTTCTCTGTCCATCACAAACTGTCGCACCTCAGTTGGGCAAAGACGGAAGAACTGGTCTTTGATCATCAGGTCTCGCAGCTGTACAAAGGTGGTCACTGACAGTCCTTGGGTCCACTTGTCAAAGCGGGTCCCCAGTCCATGCACCACATCACTGTAACTGTCGTGTGGGCCACGTTGGAGGGTCCGGAACTTTTTACGGTACACCTCGGGTGTAAGCTGGTACTTGGCTATCAGAGCCTGCTTGATGGCCTCATAGTCACCATCTTGTTCTTGAGGGAGTGCAGCAAACGCCTCCAGAGCTTTTCCTCTCAGCCCTGGTGTCAGGTACCGTGCCCATTCTTGTGTAGGCAGCTGGTACTGTCTGCAGGCTTTCTCAAAGGCCCGCAGAAACGTGTCCAAGTCCCCATCCTTTTCCATAACAGGAAAGTGGTCGGGCCGGGGCTTTGGTGTCTGAGCGCTGCTGGGCTCACGACTGGACTGGGACGACCCCTGCATTTGCAGTCGGGCCATCTGCAGCTGGTACTCCCACTGCGCTTGGGCCTCTCGCTCGGCTCGCTGGGCCTCTCGCTCGGCTCTCTCTGCCTCTCGCTGGGCCTCTCGCTCAGCTCGGGCCTCAGCCTCCTGCCGGTATTGCTGAATCAGCTGCCGACGTCCCTCATGGTCGTCAGTGGGGAATTCTTTCAAGGCCGCCTGCAGGTGGGGGTCCAATTCGCCCGGATTGCTAACAGGGCCAGCATTCAGTGGTTGGACCTCTGCTGCAGCACCATGTTCGCTGGTGCTGGCATCTGCGGCTTCTGGGCCCTGTGAGTGGTCTAGAGCGGCTTCCCATTGCATCAGGGCTGCGACCAGTTCGCTTTTGTTTTTGCTTGCATAGTCAATGTGCTGTGACTTGCATAAGGCCACAAGGGTGTCTTTGGTCTGCTGCTCATAAAAGGTTTCTCCCAGCACAACCATGGTTGCCAAATAAAAGATAGGATAGAAAAACGAAGAAAAAGGGAAGGGATAATTACCAGTACACAATTGTCTCACAACTAATAAACACTGAGTTCGTTCTCCAAACTTATTTGCGCAGAGTTCTCGCAAGAACTTTCTGCAAGTTTTTAGTGAGAGGAATGATTGCTCAAACCAAATCACTAATGCTCTAATATCCCACCGCCTTGCCACCAATTTGTCACGATTCACACCGTGACTGTCAAGATCCCTTAGCCGCTGCCCACAATATGTCACGGATCGGGGTGACTTTAGACCAGCAGCCGGCTGTCACATGTGCAGGGGGCTTATCCTAGTTATCCCTCCACTGCCACAATGTGATGAAAAAACACACACGAGGCTATTGACCTCTTGTTTACAGCAGGGGCTTATTTTAGGTATCCCACTGCTCTTCAGTATACCATGAACTGCAGGGATTTGTGTATATCCCGCTTGCAGTTCCACTTAACCCTTGCAGCTCTCTGGCGCCCCCCTTTCTCTCAGGTCAGATTAGGTACTGCACCTAGGGTGATTAGTCGCCAGAAACGCTGCCTGCTATGTACTGGCTATTGGGTGCACTGCAGCGACACGATAACTACTCCCACTCAGGCAGGAACAATAATTATCAAGCCGCAGTCGCTACAGGGACCCCCAAAAGCTGGCACACGGTCGCTGCCACCAGCTCCAATTGAACGGGTCTGGAGCAAACCCCAAAAAAAACAGTAGCGTAATTCCCTTCAGAGACAGGGTACGGTTTAGGGCAGGAAGAACGAACTAGTATTAAATAATATACCCCATAAATGATTTTTAGGCAGTGTTTATAAAAATATTTTACAAAGATGTTACAAATGAGACAATTGTAAATATGTACAAGGTAATTATAAAAATAAAAGGATTAAATGAAGAAAAGATAACACTCACATTTCTCAGATCATTGCATTGCAGGCAACAGGCTAGGAGCTTTCCATCTATCCCAGTGCATTGGCACTCGCAGTCTGGTCGCTTCAGGTAAAAAACTCACAACTCTGCTCTCTTGGATGCCTGCCAGCACTTAAAACCTACAGTCTGTGACCTCACAGAAAGGGCCTGGTTTTCCAACTCCTCCTACCTCTTCGGTTTCACTAACTGGGCATTAAATATATCTGATGCCCGTAACTTCGCTACAGAACATAAAATAATCGCACCATACCCATCGTTCATCTCATAGTATCGTGGGCATTCCGATGAGATCAAATATGTCCTATTTGTCACGCACACTGACAGAGAAATCCCTACCTCTGTACCAGATGGAGCTACAAGCCTGTGATTAGAGTGATGCGTAGATCCTCCGAGTGTGATTATGACGATATATTTTGGTGTTCGTAACTTAAACGGTTTGCATAATATCTTCCAAAAACAGAACAAAGACCTTCCATGCGTTCTAGAAGTTTCTCTAACAGTTCCTGCTAACACAAATTTCTCTTGCAGCTATGCTAGTCGTAAATACCTTTCGTCAATAAAACTCCCCCACAAGGCAAGCTCTTCTACACAGACAGATAGAAACACAGGGAAGGAAAGAGAACCAGAGAGAGGGGGGGGTTTTAGCCCCCGCATGCTAGCAAGAAAACTAACTTATGATATTTCATACCATATCGTGACAGTCGTATAGACCGAATGCTGTATGATCAACGCTGTATGACTGATGCCGTATAGACTGAACGCTGTATGATCAATGCTGTATGGCCGGTGCCGTATAGACCGAACGCTGCATGATCAATGCTATATGACCGATGCCGTATAGACCGAATGCTGTATGATCAATGCTGTATGGCCGGTGCCGTATAGACCGAATACTGTATGATCAATGCTGTATGACCGATGCCGTATAGACCGAACGCTGTATGATCAACGCTGTATGACTGATGCCGTATAGACCGAATGCTGCATGACAGATGCCGTATAGACCGAATGCTGTATGATCAATGCTGTATGACTGATGCTGTATAGACCGAATGCTGTATGATCAACGCTCTATGACTGATGCCGTATAGACCGAATGCTGCATGACAGATGCCGTATAGACCGAATGCTGTATGATCAATGCTGTATGACCGATGCCGTATAGACCGAACGCTGTATGATCAATGCTGTATGACCGGTGCCGTATAGACCGAACGCTGTATGATCAATGCTGTATGACTGATGCTGTATAGACCGAATGCTGTATGATCAATGCTGTATGACTGATGCCGTATAGACCGAACGCTGTATGATCAACGCTGTATGACTGATGCCGTCCAGACCGATTGCTGCATGACAGGTGCCGTATAGACCGAATGCTGTATGATCAATGCTGTATAGACCGAACGCTGTATGATCAACGCTGTATGGCCGGTGCCGTATAGACCGAATGCTGTATGATCAATGCTGTATGACTGATGCCGTATAGACCGAACGCTGTATGATCAACGCTGTATGGCCGGTGCCGTATAGACCGAACGCTGTATGGCCGGTGCCGTATAGACCGAACGCTGTATGATCAACGCTGTATGACTGATGCCGTATAGACCGAATGCTGCATGACAGATGCCGTATAGACCGAATGCTGTATGATCAATGCTGTATGACCGGTGCCGTATAGACCAAATGCTGCATGATCAATGCTGTATGACTGATGCCGTATAGACCGAATGCTGTATGATCAACGCTGTATGACAGATGGTGTATAGACCGAATGCTGCATGATCAACGCTGTATGACTGATGCCGTATAGACCGAACGCTGTATGATCAATGCTGTATGACAGATGGCGTATAGACCGAATGCTGTATGATCAATGCTGTATGACTGATGCCGTATAGACCGAATGCTGCATGACAGATGCCGTATAGACCGAATGCTGTATGATCAATGCTGTATGACAGATGGCGTATAGACCGAATGCTGTATGATCAATGCTGTATGACCGGTGCCGTATAGACCGAATGCTGTATGATCAATGCTGTATGACCGGTGCCGTATAGACCAAATGCTGCATGATCAATGCTGTATGACTGATGCCGTGTAGACCGAATGCTGTATGATCAATGCTGTATGACCGGTGCCGTATAGACCGAATGCTGTATGATCAATGCTGTATGACCGATGCCGTATAGACTGAATGCTGCATGATCAATGCTGTATGACCGATGCCGTATAGACTGAATGCTGCATGATCAATGCTGTATGACCGATGCCGTATAGACTGAATGCTGCATGCTCAATGCTGTATGACCGATGCCGTATAGACCGAACGCTGCATGATCAATGCTGTATGACTGATGCCGTATAGACCGAATGCTGTATGATCAATGCTGTATGACCGGTGCCGTATAGACCGAATGCTGTATGATCAATGCTGTATGGCCGATGCCGTATAGACCGAACGCTGTATGATCAATGCTGTATGACCAATGCCGTATAGACCAAATGCTGTATGATCAATGCTGTATGGCCGGTGCCGTATAGACCGAATGCTGTATGATCAACGCTGTATGACTGATGCCGTATAGACCGAATGCTGCATGACTGATGCCGTATAGACCGAACGCTGTATGATCAACGCTGTATGGCCGGTGCCGTATAGACCGAACGCTGTATGATCAATGCTGTATGGCCGGTGCCGTATAGACCGAACGCTGTATGATCAATGCTGTATGACCGATGCCGTATAGACCGAATGTTGTATGATCAATGCTGTATGGCCGGTGCCGTATAGACCGAACGCTGTATGATCAATGCTGTATGACCGATGCCGTATAGACCGAATACTGCATGATCAATGCTGTATGGCCGGTGCCGTATAGACCGAATGCTGTATGATCAATGCTGTATGACTGATGCCGTATAGACCGAACGCTGTATGATCAATGCTGTATGGCTGGTGCCGTATAGACCGAATGCTGTATGATCAATGCTGTATGGCCGGTGCCGTATAGACCGAATGCTGTATGATCAATGCTGCATGACTGATGCCGTATAGACCGAATGCTGTATGATCAATGCTGTATGACTGATGCCGTATAGACCGAACGCTGTATGATCTGTTATGACCCCAATGGCGAGGGTCTCAGAGGAACGTGGAAGTCTGCAGAATACAAAAATCCAGCTCATAGGGCAGTGGTAACTGGGTTGACCATATATCTACTCCTAACGCCAACACTAGAAGTAGCCGGGGATCATTCCTACGTTGATTCTAGATGACACGCGCCAGCCGGAGAATCTAGCTACCCCTAGTAGAGGAAAACAAAGACCTTTCTTGCCTCCAGAGAAGGGGACCCCAAAGCTGGATAGAAGCCCCCCACAAATAATGACGGTGAGGTAAGAGGAAATGACAAACACAGAAATGAACCAGGTTTAGCACAGAGAGGCCCGCTTACTGATAGCAGAATAAAGAAAGGTAACTTATATGGTCAACAAAAACCCTATCAAAATCCACACTGGAAATTCAAGAACCCCCGAACCGTCTAACGGTCCGGGGGGAGAACACCAGCCCCCTAGAGCTTACAGCAAAGGTCAGGATACAGATTTGGAACAAGCTGGACAAAAATACAAAACCAAAACAAATAGCAAAAAGCAAAAGGCAGACTTAGCTGATATAACTGGAACCAGGATCAGTAGACAAGAGCACAGCAGACTAGCTCTGATAACTACGTTGCCAGGCATTGAACTGAAGGTCCAGGGAGCTTATATAGCAACACCCCTAACTAACGACCCAGGTGCGGATAAAAGGAATGACAGAAAAACCAGAGTCAAAAAAAACTAGTAACCACTAGAGGGAGCAAAAAGCAAATTCACAACAGTACCCCCCCCTTAGTGAGGGGTCACCGAACCCTCACCACGACCACCAGGGCGATCAGGATGAGCGGCATGAAAGGCACGAACTAAATCGGCCGCATGAACATCAGAGGCGACCACCCAGGAATTATCCTCCTGACCATAGCCCTTCCACTTGACCAGGTACTGAAGCCTCCGCCTGGAGAGGCGAGAATCCAAGATCTTCTCCACCACGTACTCCAACTCGCCCTCAACCAACACCGGAGCAGGAGGCTCAGCAGAAGGAACTACAGGCACAATGTACCGCCGCAACAAGGACCTATGAAATACATTGTGAATAGCAAACGACACAGGAAGATCCAGACGAAAAGATACAGGATTAAGGATTTCCAATATCTTGTAAGGCCCAATAAAACGAGGTTTAAATTTGGGAGAGGAGACCTTCATAGGAACAAAGCGGGAAGAAAGCCATACCAAATCCCCAACGCGTAGTCGGGGACCCACACCGCGGCGGCGGTTGGCAAAGCGCTGAGCCTTCTCCTGTGACAACTTCAAGTTGTCCACCACATGATTCCAGATCTGCTGCAACCTATCCACCACAGAATCCACCCCAGGACAGTCAGAAGGCTCCACATGACCCGAAGAAAAGCGAGGATGGAAACCAGAGTTGCAGAAAAAAGGCGAAACCAAGGTGGCGGAACTAGCCCGATTATTAAGGGCAAACTCAGCCAACGGCAAGAATGTCACCCAATCGTCCTGATCAGCAGAGACAAAACACCTCAAATAAGCCTCCAAAGTCTGATTGGTTCGCTCCGTCTGTCCATTAGTCTGAGGATGGAAAGCAGACGAAAACGACAAATCAATGCCCATCCTACTACAAAAGGATCGCCAGAACCTAGAAACGAACTGGGATCCTCTGTCTGACACAATATTCTCAGGGATGCCGTGCAAACGAACCACGTTCTGGAAAAACACAGGAACCAGATCGGAAGAGGAAGGCAGCTTAGGCAAAGGAACCAAATGGACCATCTTGGAGAAGCGATCACATATCACCCAGATAACGGACATGCCCTGAGATAGCGGAAGATCAGAAATGAAATCCATGGAGATATGTGTCCAAGGTCTCTTCGGGACAGGCAAGGGCAAGAGCAAACCGCTGGCACGAGAACAGCAAGGCTTAGCTCGAGCACAAGTCCCACAGGACTGCACAAATGACCGCACATCCCTTGACAAGGAAGGCCACCAAAAGGACCTGGCCACCAGATCTCTGGTGCCAAAAATTCCCGGGTGACCTGCCAACACCGAGGAATGAACCTCGGAAATGACTCTGCTGGTCCACTTATCCGGGACAAACAGTCTGTCAGGTGGACAAGACTCAGGCCTATCAGCCTGAAATCTCTGCAACACACGTCGCAGATCCGGAGAAATAGCTGACAAGATAACTCCATCTTTAAGAATACCAACAGGATCAGCGACTCCAGGAGCATCAGGCACAAAGCTCCTAGAAAGAGCATCGGCCTTCACATTCTTTGAACCTGGTAAATACGAGACAACAAAATCAAAGCGGGAGAAAAACAATGACCAGCGGGCCTGTCTCGGATTAAGGCGTTTAGCAGACTCGAGATACATCAGATTTTTGTGATCAGTCAAGACCACCACACGATGCTTAGCACCCTCGAGCCAATGACGCCACTCCTCAAATGCCCATTTCATGGCCAACAACTCCCGATTGCCCACATCATAATTTCGCTCGGCAGGCGAAAACTTCCTAGAGAAAAAGGCACAAGGTTTCATAACAGAGCAACCAGGGCCTCTCTGCGACAAAACGGCCCCTGCCCCAATCTCCGAAGCATCCACCTCAACCTGAAAGGGAAGTGAGACGTCAGGCTGGCACAAAACAGGCGCCGAAGTAAACCGGCGTTTCAACTCCTGGAAAGCCTCCACGGCAGCAGGAGCCCAGTTAGCTACATCGGAGCCCTTCTTGGTCATATCCGTCAAAGGTTTCACAATGCTAGAAAAATTAGCGATAAAACGACGGTAGAAGTTAGCGAAGCCCAAGAACTTCTGAAGACTCTTAACTGACGAGGGCTGAGTCCAATCAAGAATAGCTCGGACCTTGACTGGGTCCATCTCCACAGCAGAAGGGGAAAAAATGAACCCCAAAAAGGGAACCTTCTGTACACCAAAGAGACACTTTGAGCCCTTGACAAACAAAGAATTTTCACGCAAAATTTTAAAGACCAACCTGACCTGCTCCACATGCGAATCCCAATTATCAGAAAAAACCAAAATATCATCCAGATAAACAATCAAAAATTTATCCAGATACTTCCGGAAAATGTCATGCATAAAGGACTGAAAAACTGAAGGCGCATTGGAGAGCCCAAAAGGCATCACCAAGTACTCAAAATGACCTTCGGGCGTATTGAATGCGGTTTTCCATTCATCACCTTGCTTAATGCGCACAAGGTTGTACGCACCACGAAGGTCTATCTTGGTGAACCACTTGGCACCCTTAATCCGGGCAAACAAGTCAGACAACAGCGGTAAAGGATACTGAAATTTGACAGTGATCTTATTTAAAAGCCGATAATCAATACAAGGTCTCAAAGATCCGTCCTTTTTTGCCACAAAAAAGAATCCCGCACCAAGAGGGGAAGAAGACGGACGAATATGTCCTTTCTCCAGAGACTCCTTGATATATGAACGCATAGCGGTATGTTCAGGTACCGACAGATTAAACAGTCTTCCCTTAGGAAATTTACTGCCTGGGATCAAATCTATAGCACAGTCACAGTCCCTATGAGGAGGCAGTGCACTGGACTCAGACTCACTGAAGACATCCTGATAATCAGACAAATACTCCGGAACTTCCGAAGGCGTAGAAGAAGCAATAGACACAGGCAGGGAATCCCCATGAATACCACGACAGCCCCAACTTGAGACTGACATAGCCTTCCAGTCCAGGACTGGATTATGGGTCTGTAACCATGGCAGCCCTAAAACAACCAAATCATGCATTTTATGTAAAACCAGGAAACGTATCACCTCGCGGTGTTCAGGAGTCATGCACATGGTAACCTGTGTCCAATACTGCGGTTTATTTGCTGCCAATGGTGTAGCATCAATACCCCTAAGAGGAATAGGATTTTCCAATGGTTCAAGAGTAAAAC
Organism: Ranitomeya variabilis; assembly: GCF_051348905.1. NCBI lineage: Eukaryota > Metazoa > Chordata > Amphibia > Anura > Dendrobatidae > Ranitomeya > Ranitomeya variabilis. Next base: position 81,846,197 of record NC_135232.1, read on the forward strand.
CACAGCGCTTAGCAAATGAGAGATCCATGAGACTCAGGGCAGCACCTGAATCTACAAACGCCATGACAGGATAAGATGACAGTGAGCAAATCAAAGTTACAGACAGAATAAATTTAGGTTGCAAATTACCAACGGTGACAGGACTAACAACCTTAGCTATACGTTTAGAGCATGCTGAGATAACATGTGTAGAATCACCACAGTAGTAGCACAAGCCATTCCGGCGTCTATGAATTTTCCGCTCATTTCTAGTCAGGATTCTATCACATTGCATTAAATCAGGTGTCTGTTCAGACAACACCATGAGGGAATTTGCGGTTTTTCTATCACATTGCACCGAATTAGGTGTCTGTTCAGACAATACCATGAGGGAATTTGCGGTTTTGCGCTCCCGCAACCGCCGGTCAATTTGAATAGCCAGTGCCATAGTATCATTCAGACCTGTGGGAATGGGAAAACCCACCATAACATTCTTAATGGCTTCAGAAAGGCCATTTCTAAAATTAGCGGCCAGTGCACACTCGTTCCAATGTGTCAGCACGGACCATTTCCGAAATTTTTGGCAATACACTTCAGCCTCGTCCTGCCCCTGAGACATAGCCAGCAAGGCCTTTTCTGCCTGAATCTCAAGATTGGGTTCCTCATAAAGTAAACCGAGCGCCAGAAAAAACGCATCAAGATCAGCCAATGCCGGATCTCCTGACGCCAGCGAAAAAGCCCAATCCTGAGGGTCGCCCCGTAAGAACGAAATAACAATTTTTACTTGCTGAGCAGAATCTCCAGATGAACAGGGTCTCAGGGACAAAAACAATTTACAATTATTCACGAAATTCCTAAACTTAAACCTGTCTCCGGAAAACAGTTCAGGAATCGGTATTTTAGGTTCTGACCTAGGATTTCTGATAACATAGTCTTGTATGCCCTGCACACGAGTAGCCAGCTGGTCCACACTTGTAATCAAGGTCTGGACATTCATGTCTGCAGCAAGCATAGCCACTCTGAGGTAAAGGGGAAGAAGAAAAAAAAAACTCAGAATCTTCTTTCTTATAATCCCTCTTCTGCAATGCATTAAACATTTAATACTGGCCTGGCAAACTGTTATGACCCCAATGGCGAGGGTCTCAGAGGAACGTGGAAGTCTGCAGAATACAAAAATCCAGCTCATAGGGCAGTGGTAACTGGGTTGACCATATATCTACTCCTAACGCCAACACTAGAAGTAGCCGGGGATCATTCCTACGTTGATTCTAGATGACACGCGCCAGCCGGAGAATCTAGCTACCCCTAGTAGAGGAAAACAAAGACCTTTCTTGCCTCCAGAGAAGGGGACCCCAAAGCTGGATAGAAGCCCCCCACAAATAATGACGGTGAGGTAAGAGGAAATGACAAACACAGAAATGAACCAGGTTTAGCACAGAGAGGCCCGCTTACTGATAGCAGAATAAAGAAAGGTAACTTATATGGTCAACAAAAACCCTATCAAAATCCACACTGGAAATTCAAGAACCCCCGAACCGTCTAACGGTCCGGGGGGAGAACACCAGCCCCCTAGAGCTTACAGCAAAGGTCAGGATACAGATTTGGAACAAGCTGGACAAAAATACAAAACCAAAACAAATAGCAAAAAGCAAAAGGCAGACTTAGCTGATATAACTGGAACCAGGATCAGTAGACAAGAGCACAGCAGACTAGCTCTGATAACTACGTTGCCAGGCATTGAACTGAAGGTCCAGGGAGCTTATATAGCAACACCCCTAACTAACGACCCAGGTGCGGATAAAAGGAATGACAGAAAAACCAGAGTCAAAAAAAACTAGTAACCACTAGAGGGAGCAAAAAGCAAATTCACAACAATGATCAATGCTGTATGGCCGGTGCCGTATAGACCGAATGCTGCATGATCAATGCTGTATGACTGATGCCGTATAGACCGAATGCTGTATGATCAATGCTGTATGACCGGTGCCGTATAGACCGAATGCTGTATGATCAATGCTGTATGGCCGGTGCCGTATAGACCGAATGCTGTATGATCAATGCTGTATGACTGATGCCGTATAGACCGAATGCTGTATGATCAATGCTGTATGACTGATGCCGTATAGACCGAACGCTGTATGATCAATGCTCTATGGCCGGTGCCGTATAGACCGAATGCTGCATGATCAATGCTGTATGGCCGGTGCCGTATAGACCGAATGCTGTATGATCAATGCTGCATGACTGATGCCGTATAGACCGAATGCTGTATGGATCAATGCTGTATGACTGATGCCGTATAGACCGAATGCTGTATGATCAATGCTGTATGACTGATGCCGTATAGACCGAACGCTGTATGATCAATGCTGTATGACCGATGCCGTATAGACCGAATGCTGCATGATCAATGCTGTATGGCCGGTGCCGTATAGACCGAATGCTGTATGATTAATGCTGCATAGACCGAATGCTGTATGATCAATGCTGTATGACTGATGCCGTATAGACCGAACGCTGTATGATCAATGCTGTATGACCGATGCCGTATAGACCGAATGCTGCATGATCAATGCTGTATGGCCGGTGCCGTATAGACCGAATGCTGTATGATTAATGCTGCATGACTGATGCCGTATAGACCGAATGCTGTATGATCAATGCTGTATGACTGATGCTGTATAGACCGAACGCTGTATGATCAATGCTGTATGATTGGTGCCGTATAGACCGAACGCTGTATGATCAACGCTGTATAGCCGGTGCCGTATAGACCGAACGCTGTATGATCAACGCTGTATGACTGATGCCGTATAGACCGAATGCTGCATGATCAATGCTGTATGATCAACGCTGTATGGCCAACGCTGTATGACTGATGCCGTATAGACCGAATGCTGCATGACAGATGCCGTATAGACCGAACGCTGTATGATCAACGCTGTATGGCCGGTGCCGTATAGACCGAACGCTGTATGATCAACGCTGTATGGCCGGTGCCGTATAGACCGAACGCTGTATGATCAACGCTGTATGGCCGGTGCCGTATAGACCGAACGCTGTAAGATCAACGCTGTATGACTGATGCCGTATAGACCGAATGCTGCATGACAGATGCCGTATAGACCGAATGCTGTATGATCAATGCTGTATGACCGGTGCCGTATAGATCGAATGCTGTATGATCAATGCTGTATGACCGGTGCCGTATAGACCAAATGCTGCATGATCAATGCTGTATGACTGATGCCGTACAGACCGAATGCTGTATGATCAATGCTGTATGACTGATGCCGTATAGACCGAATGCTGTATGATCAACGCTGTATCACCGATGCCGTATAGACCGAACGCTGTATGATCAATGCTGTATGACCGATGCCGTATAGCCCGAACGCTGTTTGATCAACGCTGTATGACTGATGCCGTATAGACCGAATGCTGTATGATCAATGCTGTATGACCGGTGCCGTATAGACCGAATGCTGTATGATCAATGCTGTATGACCGGTGCCGTATAGACCGAACGCTGTATGATCAATGCTGTATGACTGATGCCGTATAGACCGAATGCTGTATGATCAACGCTGTATGACAGATGGCGTATAGACTGAATGCTGCATGATCAACGCTGTATGACTGATGCCGTATAGACCGAACGCTGTATGATCAACGCTGTATGACCGATGCCGTATAGACCGAACGCTGTATGATCAATGCTGTATGACCGATGCCGTATAGACCGAATGCTGTATGATCAATGCTGTATGACTGATGCCGTATAGACCGAACGCTGTATGATCAACGCTGTATGACAGATGGCGTATAGACCAAATGCTGCGTGATCAATGCTGTATGACTGATGCCGTATAGACCGAATGCTGTATGATCAACGCTGTATGACAGATGGCGTATAAACTGAATGCTGCATGATCAACGCTGTATGACTGATGCCGTATAGACCGAACGCTGTATGATCAACGCTGTATGACCGATGCCGTGTGGACCGAACGCTGTATGATCAATGCTGTATGACCGATGCCGTATAGACCGAATGCTGTATGATCAATGCTGTATGACTGATGCCGTATAGACCGAACGCTGTGTGATCAACGCTGTATGACAGATGGCGTATAGACCAAATGCTGCATGATCAATGCTGTATGACTGATGCCGTATAGACCGAATGCTGTATGATCAATGCTGTATGACTGATGCCGTATAGACCGAATGCTGTATGATCAACGCTGTATGACCGATGCCGTATAGACCGAACGCTGTATGATCAATGCTGTATGACCGGTGCCGTATAGACCAAATGCTGTATGATCAATGCTGTATGACCGGTGCCGTATAGACCGAACGCTGTATGATCAATGCTGTATGACTGATGCCGTATAGACCGAATGCTGTATGATCAACGCTGTATGACCGATGCCGTATAGACCGAACGCTGTATGATCAATGCTGTATGGCCGATGCCGTATAGACCGAATGCTGTATGACTGATGCCGTATAGACCGAACGCTGTATGATCAACGCTGTATGGCCGGTGCCGTATAGACCGAACGCTGTATGATCAACGCTGTATGACTGATGGCGTATAGACTGAACGCTGTATGATCAATGCTGTATGGCCGGTGCCGTATAGACCGAACGCTGCATGATCAATGCTGTATGACCGATGCCGTATAGACCGAACGCTGTATGATCAATGCTGTATGACCGATGTCGTTGTCACGATTCACACCGTGACTGTCAAGATCCCTTAGCCGCTGCCCACAATATGTCACGGATCGGGGTGACTTTAGACCAGCAGCCGGCTGTCACATGTGCAGGGGGCTTATCCTAGTTATCCCTCCACTGCCACAATGTGATGAAAAAACACACACGAGGCTATTGACCTCTTGTTTACAGCAGGGGCTTATTTTAGGTATCCCACTGCTCTTCAGTATACCATGAACTGCAGGGATTTGTGTATATCCCGCTTGCAGTTCCACTTAACCCTTGCAGCTCTCTGGCGCCCCCCTTTCTCTCAGGTCAGATTAGGTACTGCACCTAGGGTGATTAGTCGCCAGAAACGCTGCCTGCTATGTACTGGCTATTGGGTGCACTGCAGCGACACGATAACTACTCCCACTCAGGCAGGAACAATAATTATCAAGCCGCAGTCGCTACAGGGACCCCCAAAAGCTGGCACACGGTCGCTGCCACCAGCTCCAATTGAACGGGTCTGGAGCAAACCCCAAAAAAAACAGTAGCGTAATTCCCTTCAGAGACAGGGTACGGTTTAGGGCAGGAAGAACGAACTAGTATTAAATAATATACCCCATAAATGATTTTTAGGCAGTGTTTATAAAAATATTTTACAAAGATGTTACAAATGAGACAATTGTAAATATGTACAAGGTAATTATAAAAATAAAAGGATTAAATGAAGAAAAGATAACACTCACATTTCTCAGATCATTGCATTGCAGGCAACAGGCTAGGAGCTTTCCATCTATCCCAGTGCATTGGCACTCGCAGTCTGGTCGCTTCAGGTAAAAAACTCACAACTCTGCTCTCTTGGATGCCTGCCAGCACTTAAAACCTACAGTCTGTGACCTCACAGAAAGGGCCTGGTTTTCCAACTCCTCCTACCTCTTCGGTTTCACTAACTGGGCATTAAATATATCTGATGCCCGTAACTTCGCTACAGAACATAAAATAATCGCACCATACCCATCGTTCATCTCATAGTATCGTGGGCATTCCGATGAGATCAAATATGTCCTATTTGTCACGCACACTGACAGAGAAATCCCTACCTCTGTACCAGATGGAGCTACAAGCCTGTGATTAGAGTGATGCGTAGATCCTCCGAGTGTGATTATGACGATATATTTTGGTGTTCGTAACTTAAACGGTTTGCATAATATCTTCCAAAAACAGAACAAAGACCTTCCATGCGTTCTAGAAGTTTCTCTAACAGTTCCTGCTAACACAAATTTCTCTTGCAGCTATGCTAGTCGTAAATACCTTTCGTCAATAAAACTCCCCCACAAGGCAAGCTCTTCTACACAGACAGATAGAAACACAGGGAAGGAAAGAGAACCAGAGAGAGGGGGGGTTTTAGCCCCCGCATGCTAGCAAGAAAACTAATTTATGATATTTCATACCATATCGTGACACCTCCCCCTTTTGGCGTGCGCTACGGCGGCAGGACCTCTCGGTATGCCTCCATGCGCACCTCCGTGGGTTCACCCTGGCGGGAGAGTCCATCTGCATTACCATGCTCTTTGCCCGCTTTGTGTTTAACGGTGAAGTCAAATTGCTGAAGGGCAAGAAGGCAAGGCTCCAGCGTAGCAACCTGCCATTGGTTCCACACATGGTGCTTAGCCAGCGCAGAGGGTTGTGGTCGGTCACCACGGTGAAGGTGCGACCGTACAAGTAGGGCTGCAAGCGCTGCAGGGCCCAGACTATGGCCAGGCACTCCTTCTCAATGGTGGAGTAGGCCACTTCCCTCGGCAAAAGTTTCCGGCTCAGGTACAACACGGGGTGCTCTTGGTCCTCCGAGTCAACCTGGCTGAGCACAGCACCAAGGCCAAACTCACTGGCGTCAGTCTGTACCAAGAACGGTCGACTGCTGTCGACGGCTTTCAACACAGGGGCGTTGCACAGTGCTGTTTTCAACGCCTGGAAGGCCCCCTCACAGCCATCTGTCCAGTTGACGATGTGGGGTAGCTTCTTCCTGGTGAGGTCCGTCAAAGGTTTTGCCAGGCTACTATAGTGCTGCACGAAGCGCCTATAGTACCCTGCAGTGCCCAGGAAGGACATCACCTGTTTCTTGTTCCTGCGAGTGGGCCAGTTCACGATCACGCCCACTTTGTCAGGCTCTGGCTTTAGGGTGTTTCCACCTACCCGGTGCCCCAGGTAGTGAACCTCCCTCATGCCCATCTGGCACTTTCCCGGCTTGATAGTCAGTCCTGCTCGGTGAATTCGCCCGAGCACCTCTTCGAGATGCTGCAGGTGTTCATCCCAGGAGGAACTGAAGATGGCAATGTCATCTAAGTACGCCACAGCGTACTTCTCCAGTCCCTGAAGCAGGAGATTGACCATCCGCTGGAAAGTGGCAGGGGCATTCTTCATGCCGAAGGGCATGACCGTGGACTCGTACAGTCCAAAGGGTGTGATAAAGGCGGACTTCTCCTGCGCCTCGGGGCTCAGGGGAATCTGCCAGTATCCGCGACTCAGATCCATGATTGTCAGGTATTTTGCGCCAGCTAACTTCTCAAGCAGCTCCTCGATGCGCGGCATTGGGTGCGCGTCAGAGGCGGTAATGGCGTTGAGCCCCCTGTAGTCCACGCAGAACCGGGTGGTCCGGTCCTTCTTTGGCACGAGAACTACAGGCGAGGCCCACGCGCTCTTTGACCGTCGAATCACCCCCAGCTGTAACATCTCATCGATCTCCTGGCGCATAATCTGCTGCACCTGGTCAGAGATTCGATAGGGTGTTCGCCGTAGTGGGGCGTGATTCCCGGTGTCCACCTCATGGACCGCTAACTCAGTCCTTCCAGGCCGGTTGGAGAACACGACCCGGAAGGGTTCCAGTGTGGTTTGCAACTGCAACCGCTGTGGTTCATCTAGCGAGGCGCTCACCTCCACGTCCTCAATGGACCCACGGGCCTTGGCTTGGGCCAGCATGTCCAGGAGGGTGTCTTCCTCCCTGTCTTCGGGTAAGCTGCAGACCGGTAGGACGAAAGGTTCACGTTCGTGATGAGCCTTCATCATGTTGACGTGAAAGGCCTTTCGCCTACCCCGAGCGTGGTCAAGCGTGACCACATAGGTGACCGGGTTGAGCTGTTGGTGGACGACGTACGGGCCCTCCCAGGCTGCCTGAAGCTTATCCGTTGGTACAGGAACCAGCACCCACACCTTTTGACCCACGTGGTAGGTCCGCTCCCGGGCGTTCTGGTCGTACCAGTGCTTCTGTTCAGCCTGAGCCTGCGTCATGTTGTCATGCACCAACTGCGTCAAGGTCTGCATCTTGTCACGGAAGCGCATGACATACTCCACTATGGACACTTCAGAAGGGTTCGGCTCCTCTTCCCAGGATTCTCTTATCAACCCAAGGGGTCCCCGGACTCGCCTGCCGTACAGGAGCTCGAAGGGGGAGAACCCCGTCGAGGCCTGCGGAACCTCTCGGTAAGCGAATAGCAGGTGTGGGAGGTACCGCTCCCAGTCGCGCCCTTGTGTCTCAACCAGCATGCGTAGCATCTGTTTGAGGGTACCATTGAAGCGTTCACACAAGCCATTGGTCTGTGGGTGATATGCACTCGATACCAGGTGCTTCACCTGCATTTTCTTACAGAGAGCCTCCATTAGGTGAGACATACATTGGGTCCCTCGATCAGTAAGCATTTCCCTGGGAAATCCTACACGTGAAAAGATGGCCAACAGGGCATCCGCCACCTTATCTGCCCTAATTGACGACAGAGCTACTGCCTCTGGGTACCGGGTAGCGTAGTCTACCACAGTAAGAATATATTGCTTTCCAGAGCTGCTGGTGACGGCCAGCGGGCCCACAATGTCCACCGCAATCCTCTGGAAAGGCTCCTCTATCACTGGCAAAGGGATCAGGGGAGCCTTAAGAGCAGGCCCCGCCTTCCCCACTCTTTGACAGGTGACACAGGAGCGGCAGTAGTTTGACACATCTGTCCCCATCTTAGGCCAATAGAAGTGTTGAGACAGCCGGGCCTTAGTTTTGCTGATCCCCAAGTGTCCAGCTAGTGGGATCTCATGGGCAATCCGCAACAACTCACCCCGGAATTGCTGCGGGACGACCAGCTGTCTTTCCCTCAACCACTCCTTTTGTGATTCTCCGGGTACTGTCTCCCGGTACAACCTTCCTCCTTCCCAGAACACCTTCTCCTTATCAGTCTCGGAGAATGACGTCCCGGCGAGTTGTCTCAAACTCTCTAGGCTCGCATCTGTGTGCAGAGCGGCCTGAAACTCCTGGCTAGGGGAAGCCAGAAGCGACGTCAGGGTCCCTTCCCCACGGGAGCCCTCTGGGACCTGCACTGGGTCCACCTCTGGTTCAGTCACACTGATGACTGAGGAGGGTCCGGAAGGCAGACAGGTATCTGCGTTCCGGGCACTCTGACTGCGGGTGACAGCAGCTACGTAGGCTGTCTCCCCGGGGGTTTCTACAGACCCATCAGCCGATGCTGCTATGGGCTCTACCTCCCCATCCACCCCCATTACCTCAGGAGCATTGCTACTTATGGGCCAGTTACCTTCCTCGGTGGCACTGGTCAATTGCATGGCATCACCTTCCTCACGGTTCCCATGTATTTCCCCATTTCCGGTAGCACCGACACTTGCCCCTGCTAGGGGTTCCTCAGCCGTCTCACTCCGCAGAGCGACGTGGCTGAGCACTCCTGTACCTACGGACACATCAACTTTCATAGAAACAGCGTTATCAGGTACAGTTGGCACAGGTACAACATTTTCACCATCAATCCTAGGGAAAAAATGGTTAACAGATGCATCATTACAAGATAAAGCATGGTCAGGTAACACATGCGATTTCCCATCATCATCATCATCATCATCATCATCCCCAGGGTTAACTTTACCCTCATTAGTAGATTGGGGAGGAGGGTCATCCACGAAGTATGCAACCAACCTCCCCAAATCAGTCCCCAACAAAACATCAGTGGGCAAATTATCAGACAGCCCCACTTCCTTCACCCCGCTCCCAGCACCCCAATCAATAAAAACCCGGGCCATTGGCAAGGGACAGCTGATGCCCCCAATCCCAGTGACAGTTAGGGTTTTCCCCGGAATGATTTATTCAGGGGCCGCCAGTTCGGGTCGGATGAGGGTTCGTTCAGCCCCGGTGTCCTTGAGGCCTGTAGCAACACGACCTCCCACAGTGACGGGCTGTACGTTGTCACACCCCCTCCCAACCACACCACCCACCAAAAGAACGGCTGCATTAGGCCCTGGGGCCTGGGATGAGGGGTTCTTCTGCCTGGCTGGACATTGGTGACTGAGGTGTCCAGTCTGCCTGCAGTGGTAACACTGGCGAAGTTCGGTGGTAGGTCTGGTGCTGTTGGCCACGGGGACAGGACCTCTGGTGTGTTGGCTGGCAGGGGTACTGGCGTTGGCTGCAGGCTTACCCCCTCTCCAGCTGGTGGTGACTGGCTTCCGCACTTCCGATCTACGGTTGGCCTCATAGGCATCGGCAATCTGCGCTGCTTTCGTCACGTCTTTGGGTTCTCTGTCCATCACAAACTGTCGCACCTCAGTTGGGCAAAGACGGAAGAACTGGTCTTTGATCATCAGGTCTCGCAGCTGTACAAAGGTGGTCACTGACAGTCCTTGGGTCCACTTGTCAAAGCGGGTCCCCAGTCCATGCACCACATCACTGTAACTGTCGTGTGGGCCACGTTGGAGGGTCCGGAACTTTTTACGGTACACCTCGGGTGTAAGCTGGTACTTGGCTATCAGAGCCTGCTTGATGGCCTCATAGTCACCATCTTGTTCTTGAGGGAGTGCAGCAAACGCCTCCAGAGCTTTTCCTCTCAGCCCTGGTGTCAGGTACCGTGCCCATTCTTGTGTAGGCAGCTGGTACTGTCTGCAGGCTTTCTCAAAGGCCCGCAGAAACGTGTCCAAGTCCCCATCCTTTTCCATAACAGGAAAGTGGTCGGGCCGGGGCTTTGGTGTCTGAGCGCTGCTGGGCTCACGACTGGACTGGGACGACCCCTGCATTTGCAGTCGGGCCATCTGCAGCTGGTACTCCCACTGCGCTTGGGCCTCTCGCTCGGCTCGCTGGGCCTCTCGCTCGGCTCTCTCTGCCTCTCGCTGGGCCTCTCGCTCAGCTCGGGCCTCAGCCTCCTGCCGGTATTGCTGAATCAGCTGCCGACGTCCCTCATGGTCGTCAGTGGGGAATTCTTTCAAGGCCGCCTGCAGGTGGGGGTCCAATTCGCCCGGATTGCTAACAGGGCCAGCATTCAGTGGTTGGACCTCTGCTGCAGCACCATGTTCGCTGGTGCTGGCATCTGCGGCTTCTGGGCCCTGTGAGTGGTCTAGAGCGGCTTCCCATTGCATCAGGGCTGCGACCAGTTCGCTTTTGTTTTTGCTTGCATAGTCAATGTGCTGTGACTTGCATAAGGCCACAAGGGTGTCTTTGGTCTGCTGCTCATAAAAGGTTTCTCCCAGCACAACCATGGTTGCCAAATAAAAGATAGGATAGAAAAACGAAGAAAAAGGGAAGGGATAATTACCAGTACACAATTGTCTCACAACTAATAAACACTGAGTTCGTTCTCCAAACTTATTTGCGCAGAGTTCTCGCAAGAACTTTCTGCAAGTTTTTAGTGAGAGGAATGATTGCTCAAACCAAATCACTAATGCTCTAATATCCCACCGCCTTGCCACCAATTTGTCACGATTCACACCGTGACTGTCAAGATCCCTTAGCCGCTGCCCACAATATGTCACGGATCGGGGTGACTTTAGACCAGCAGCCGGCTGTCACATGTGCAGGGGGCTTATCCTAGTTATCCCTCCACTGCCACAATGTGATGAAAAAACACACACGAGGCTATTGACCTCTTGTTTACAGCAGGGGCTTATTTTAGGTATCCCACTGCTCTTCAGTATACCATGAACTGCAGGGATTTGTGTATATCCCGCTTGCAGTTCCACTTAACCCTTGCAGCTCTCTGGCGCCCCCCTTTCTCTCAGGTCAGATTAGGTACTGCACCTAGGGTGATTAGTCGCCAGAAACGCTGCCTGCTATGTACTGGCTATTGGGTGCACTGCAGCGACACGATAACTACTCCCACTCAGGCAGGAACAATAATTATCAAGCCGCAGTCGCTACAGGGACCCCCAAAAGCTGGCACACGGTCGCTGCCACCAGCTCCAATTGAACGGGTCTGGAGCAAACCCCAAAAAAAACAGTAGCGTAATTCCCTTCAGAGACAGGGTACGGTTTAGGGCAGGAAGAACGAACTAGTATTAAATAATATACCCCATAAATGATTTTTAGGCAGTGTTTATAAAAATATTTTACAAAGATGTTACAAATGAGACAATTGTAAATATGTACAAGGTAATTATAAAAATAAAAGGATTAAATGAAGAAAAGATAACACTCACATTTCTCAGATCATTGCATTGCAGGCAACAGGCTAGGAGCTTTCCATCTATCCCAGTGCATTGGCACTCGCAGTCTGGTCGCTTCAGGTAAAAAACTCACAACTCTGCTCTCTTGGATGCCTGCCAGCACTTAAAACCTACAGTCTGTGACCTCACAGAAAGGGCCTGGTTTTCCAACTCCTCCTACCTCTTCGGTTTCACTAACTGGGCATTAAATATATCTGATGCCCGTAACTTCGCTACAGAACATAAAATAATCGCACCATACCCATCGTTCATCTCATAGTATCGTGGGCATTCCGATGAGATCAAATATGTCCTATTTGTCACGCACACTGACAGAGAAATCCCTACCTCTGTACCAGATGGAGCTACAAGCCTGTGATTAGAGTGATGCGTAGATCCTCCGAGTGTGATTATGACGATATATTTTGGTGTTCGTAACTTAAACGGTTTGCATAATATCTTCCAAAAACAGAACAAAGACCTTCCATGCGTTCTAGAAGTTTCTCTAACAGTTCCTGCTAACACAAATTTCTCTTGCAGCTATGCTAGTCGTAAATACCTTTCGTCAATAAAACTCCCCCACAAGGCAAGCTCTTCTACACAGACAGATAGAAACACAGGGAAGGAAAGAGAACCAGAGAGAGGGGGGGGTTTTAGCCCCCGCATGCTAGCAAGAAAACTAACTTATGATATTTCATACCATATCGTGACAGTCGTATAGACCGAATGCTGTATGATCAACGCTGTATGACTGATGCCGTATAGACTGAACGCTGTATGATCAATGCTGTATGGCCGGTGCCGTATAGACCGAACGCTGCATGATCAATGCTATATGACCGATGCCGTATAGACCGAATGCTGTATGATCAATGCTGTATGGCCGGTGCCGTATAGACCGAATACTGTATGATCAATGCTGTATGACCGATGCCGTATAGACCGAACGCTGTATGATCAACGCTGTATGACTGATGCCGTATAGACCGAATGCTGCATGACAGATGCCGTATAGACCGAATGCTGTATGATCAATGCTGTATGACTGATGCTGTATAGACCGAATGCTGTATGATCAACGCTCTATGACTGATGCCGTATAGACCGAATGCTGCATGACAGATGCCGTATAGACCGAATGCTGTATGATCAATGCTGTATGACCGATGCCGTATAGACCGAACGCTGTATGATCAATGCTGTATGACCGGTGCCGTATAGACCGAACGCTGTATGATCAATGCTGTATGACTGATGCTGTATAGACCGAATGCTGTATGATCAATGCTGTATGACTGATGCCGTATAGACCGAACGCTGTATGATCAACGCTGTATGACTGATGCCGTCCAGACCGATTGCTGCATGACAGGTGCCGTATAGACCGAATGCTGTATGATCAATGCTGTATAGACCGAACGCTGTATGATCAACGCTGTATGGCCGGTGCCGTATAGACCGAATGCTGTATGATCAATGCTGTATGACTGATGCCGTATAGACCGAACGCTGTATGATCAACGCTGTATGGCCGGTGCCGTATAGACCGAACGCTGTATGGCCGGTGCCGTATAGACCGAACGCTGTATGATCAACGCTGTATGACTGATGCCGTATAGACCGAATGCTGCATGACAGATGCCGTATAGACCGAATGCTGTATGATCAATGCTGTATGACCGGTGCCGTATAGACCAAATGCTGCATGATCAATGCTGTATGACTGATGCCGTATAGACCGAATGCTGTATGATCAACGCTGTATGACAGATGGTGTATAGACCGAATGCTGCATGATCAACGCTGTATGACTGATGCCGTATAGACCGAACGCTGTATGATCAATGCTGTATGACAGATGGCGTATAGACCGAATGCTGTATGATCAATGCTGTATGACTGATGCCGTATAGACCGAATGCTGCATGACAGATGCCGTATAGACCGAATGCTGTATGATCAATGCTGTATGACAGATGGCGTATAGACCGAATGCTGTATGATCAATGCTGTATGACCGGTGCCGTATAGACCGAATGCTGTATGATCAATGCTGTATGACCGGTGCCGTATAGACCAAATGCTGCATGATCAATGCTGTATGACTGATGCCGTGTAGACCGAATGCTGTATGATCAATGCTGTATGACCGGTGCCGTATAGACCGAATGCTGTATGATCAATGCTGTATGACCGATGCCGTATAGACTGAATGCTGCATGATCAATGCTGTATGACCGATGCCGTATAGACTGAATGCTGCATGATCAATGCTGTATGACCGATGCCGTATAGACTGAATGCTGCATGCTCAATGCTGTATGACCGATGCCGTATAGACCGAACGCTGCATGATCAATGCTGTATGACTGATGCCGTATAGACCGAATGCTGTATGATCAATGCTGTATGACCGGTGCCGTATAGACCGAATGCTGTATGATCAATGCTGTATGGCCGATGCCGTATAGACCGAACGCTGTATGATCAATGCTGTATGACCAATGCCGTATAGACCAAATGCTGTATGATCAATGCTGTATGGCCGGTGCCGTATAGACCGAATGCTGTATGATCAACGCTGTATGACTGATGCCGTATAGACCGAATGCTGCATGACTGATGCCGTATAGACCGAACGCTGTATGATCAACGCTGTATGGCCGGTGCCGTATAGACCGAACGCTGTATGATCAATGCTGTATGGCCGGTGCCGTATAGACCGAACGCTGTATGATCAATGCTGTATGACCGATGCCGTATAGACCGAATGTTGTATGATCAATGCTGTATGGCCGGTGCCGTATAGACCGAACGCTGTATGATCAATGCTGTATGACCGATGCCGTATAGACCGAATACTGCATGATCAATGCTGTATGGCCGGTGCCGTATAGACCGAATGCTGTATGATCAATGCTGTATGACTGATGCCGTATAGACCGAACGCTGTATGATCAATGCTGTATGGCTGGTGCCGTATAGACCGAATGCTGTATGATCAATGCTGTATGGCCGGTGCCGTATAGACCGAATGCTGTATGATCAATGCTGCATGACTGATGCCGTATAGACCGAATGCTGTATGATCAATGCTGTATGACTGATGCCGTATAGACCGAACGCTGTATGATCTGTTATGACCCCAATGGCGAGGGTCTCAGAGGAACGTGGAAGTCTGCAGAATACAAAAATCCAGCTCATAGGGCAGTGGTAACTGGGTTGACCATATATCTACTCCTAACGCCAACACTAGAAGTAGCCGGGGATCATTCCTACGTTGATTCTAGATGACACGCGCCAGCCGGAGAATCTAGCTACCCCTAGTAGAGGAAAACAAAGACCTTTCTTGCCTCCAGAGAAGGGGACCCCAAAGCTGGATAGAAGCCCCCCACAAATAATGACGGTGAGGTAAGAGGAAATGACAAACACAGAAATGAACCAGGTTTAGCACAGAGAGGCCCGCTTACTGATAGCAGAATAAAGAAAGGTAACTTATATGGTCAACAAAAACCCTATCAAAATCCACACTGGAAATTCAAGAACCCCCGAACCGTCTAACGGTCCGGGGGGAGAACACCAGCCCCCTAGAGCTTACAGCAAAGGTCAGGATACAGATTTGGAACAAGCTGGACAAAAATACAAAACCAAAACAAATAGCAAAAAGCAAAAGGCAGACTTAGCTGATATAACTGGAACCAGGATCAGTAGACAAGAGCACAGCAGACTAGCTCTGATAACTACGTTGCCAGGCATTGAACTGAAGGTCCAGGGAGCTTATATAGCAACACCCCTAACTAACGACCCAGGTGCGGATAAAAGGAATGACAGAAAAACCAGAGTCAAAAAAAACTAGTAACCACTAGAGGGAGCAAAAAGCAAATTCACAACAGTACCCCCCCCTTAGTGAGGGGTCACCGAACCCTCACCACGACCACCAGGGCGATCAGGATGAGCGGCATGAAAGGCACGAACTAAATCGGCCGCATGAACATCAGAGGCGACCACCCAGGAATTATCCTCCTGACCATAGCCCTTCCACTTGACCAGGTACTGAAGCCTCCGCCTGGAGAGGCGAGAATCCAAGATCTTCTCCACCACGTACTCCAACTCGCCCTCAACCAACACCGGAGCAGGAGGCTCAGCAGAAGGAACTACAGGCACAATGTACCGCCGCAACAAGGACCTATGAAATACATTGTGAATAGCAAACGACACAGGAAGATCCAGACGAAAAGATACAGGATTAAGGATTTCCAATATCTTGTAAGGCCCAATAAAACGAGGTTTAAATTTGGGAGAGGAGACCTTCATAGGAACAAAGCGGGAAGAAAGCCATACCAAATCCCCAACGCGTAGTCGGGGACCCACACCGCGGCGGCGGTTGGCAAAGCGCTGAGCCTTCTCCTGTGACAACTTCAAGTTGTCCACCACATGATTCCAGATCTGCTGCAACCTATCCACCACAGAATCCACCCCAGGACAGTCAGAAGGCTCCACATGACCCGAAGAAAAGCGAGGATGGAAACCAGAGTTGCAGAAAAAAGGCGAAACCAAGGTGGCGGAACTAGCCCGATTATTAAGGGCAAACTCAGCCAACGGCAAGAATGTCACCCAATCGTCCTGATCAGCAGAGACAAAACACCTCAAATAAGCCTCCAAAGTCTGATTGGTTCGCTCCGTCTGTCCATTAGTCTGAGGATGGAAAGCAGACGAAAACGACAAATCAATGCCCATCCTACTACAAAAGGATCGCCAGAACCTAGAAACGAACTGGGATCCTCTGTCTGACACAATATTCTCAGGGATGCCGTGCAAACGAACCACGTTCTGGAAAAACACAGGAACCAGATCGGAAGAGGAAGGCAGCTTAGGCAAAGGAACCAAATGGACCATCTTGGAGAAGCGATCACATATCACCCAGATAACGGACATGCCCTGAGATAGCGGAAGATCAGAAATGAAATCCATGGAGATATGTGTCCAAGGTCTCTTCGGGACAGGCAAGGGCAAGAGCAAACCGCTGGCACGAGAACAGCAAGGCTTAGCTCGAGCACAAGTCCCACAGGACTGCACAAATGACCGCACATCCCTTGACAAGGAAGGCCACCAAAAGGACCTGGCCACCAGATCTCTGGTGCCAAAAATTCCCGGGTGACCTGCCAACACCGAGGAATGAACCTCGGAAATGACTCTGCTGGTCCACTTATCCGGGACAAACAGTCTGTCAGGTGGACAAGACTCAGGCCTATCAGCCTGAAATCTCTGCAACACACGTCGCAGATCCGGAGAAATAGCTGACAAGATAACTCCATCTTTAAGAATACCAACAGGATCAGCGACTCCAGGAGCATCAGGCACAAAGCTCCTAGAAAGAGCATCGGCCTTCACATTCTTTGAACCTGGTAAATACGAGACAACAAAATCAAAGCGGGAGAAAAACAATGACCAGCGGGCCTGTCTCGGATTAAGGCGTTTAGCAGACTCGAGATACATCAGATTTTTGTGATCAGTCAAGACCACCACACGATGCTTAGCACCCTCGAGCCAATGACGCCACTCCTCAAATGCCCATTTCATGGCCAACAACTCCCGATTGCCCACATCATAATTTCGCTCGGCAGGCGAAAACTTCCTAGAGAAAAAGGCACAAGGTTTCATAACAGAGCAACCAGGGCCTCTCTGCGACAAAACGGCCCCTGCCCCAATCTCCGAAGCATCCACCTCAACCTGAAAGGGAAGTGAGACGTCAGGCTGGCACAAAACAGGCGCCGAAGTAAACCGGCGTTTCAACTCCTGGAAAGCCTCCACGGCAGCAGGAGCCCAGTTAGCTACATCGGAGCCCTTCTTGGTCATATCCGTCAAAGGTTTCACAATGCTAGAAAAATTAGCGATAAAACGACGGTAGAAGTTAGCGAAGCCCAAGAACTTCTGAAGACTCTTAACTGACGAGGGCTGAGTCCAATCAAGAATAGCTCGGACCTTGACTGGGTCCATCTCCACAGCAGAAGGGGAAAAAATGAACCCCAAAAAGGGAACCTTCTGTACACCAAAGAGACACTTTGAGCCCTTGACAAACAAAGAATTTTCACGCAAAATTTTAAAGACCAACCTGACCTGCTCCACATGCGAATCCCAATTATCAGAAAAAACCAAAATATCATCCAGATAAACAATCAAAAATTTATCCAGATACTTCCGGAAAATGTCATGCATAAAGGACTGAAAAACTGAAGGCGCATTGGAGAGCCCAAAAGGCATCACCAAGTACTCAAAATGACCTTCGGGCGTATTGAATGCGGTTTTCCATTCATCACCTTGCTTAATGCGCACAAGGTTGTACGCACCACGAAGGTCTATCTTGGTGAACCACTTGGCACCCTTAATCCGGGCAAACAAGTCAGACAACAGCGGTAAAGGATACTGAAATTTGACAGTGATCTTATTTAAAAGCCGATAATCAATACAAGGTCTCAAAGATCCGTCCTTTTTTGCCACAAAAAAGAATCCCGCACCAAGAGGGGAAGAAGACGGACGAATATGTCCTTTCTCCAGAGACTCCTTGATATATGAACGCATAGCGGTATGTTCAGGTACCGACAGATTAAACAGTCTTCCCTTAGGAAATTTACTGCCTGGGATCAAATCTATAGCACAGTCACAGTCCCTATGAGGAGGCAGTGCACTGGACTCAGACTCACTGAAGACATCCTGATAATCAGACAAATACTCCGGAACTTCCGAAGGCGTAGAAGAAGCAATAGACACAGGCAGGGAATCCCCATGAATACCACGACAGCCCCAACTTGAGACTGACATAGCCTTCCAGTCCAGGACTGGATTATGGGTCTGTAACCATGGCAGCCCTAAAACAACCAAATCATGCATTTTATGTAAAACCAGGAAACGTATCACCTCGCGGTGTTCAGGAGTCATGCACATGGTAACCTGTGTCCAATACTGCGGTTTATTTGCTGCCAATGGTGTAGCATCAATACCCCTAAGAGGAATAGGATTTTCCAATGGTTCAAGAGTAAAACCACAGCGCTTAGCAAATGAGAGATCCATGAGACTCAGGGCAGCACCTGAATCTACAAACGCCATGACAGGATAAGATGACAGTGAGCAAATCAAAGTTACAGACAGAATAAATTTAGGTTGCAAATTACCAACGGTGACAGGACTAACAACCTTAGCTATACGTTTAGAGCATGCTGAGATAACATGTGTAGAATCACCACAGTAGTAGCACAAGCCATTCCGGCGTCTATGAATTTTCCGCTCATTTCTAGTCAGGATTCTATCACATTGCATTAAATCAGGTGTCTGTTCAGACAACACCATGAGGGAATTTGCGGTTTTTCTATCACATTGCACCGAATTAGGTGTCTGTTCAGACAATACCATGAGGGAATTTGCGGTTTTGCGCTCCCGCAACCGCCGGTCAATTTGAATAGCCAGTGCCATAGTATCATTCAGACCTGTGGGAATGGGAAAACCCACCATAACATTCTTAATGGCTTCAGAAAGGCCATTTCTAAAATTAGCGGCCAGTGCACACTCGTTCCAATGTGTCAGCACGGACCATTTCCGAAATTTTTGGCAATACACTTCAGCCTCGTCCTGCCCCTGAGACATAGCCAGCAAGGCCTTTTCTGCCTGAATCTCAAGATTGGGTTCCTCATAAAGTAAACCGAGCGCCAGAAAAAACGCATCAAGATCAGCCAATGCCGGATCTCCTGACGCCAGCGAAAAAGCCCAATCCTGAGGGTCGCCCCGTAAGAACGAAATAACAATTTTTACTTGCTGAGCAGAATCTCCAGATGAACAGGGTCTCAGGGACAAAAACAATTTACAATTATTCACGAAATTCCTAAACTTAAACCTGTCTCCGGAAAACAGTTCAGGAATCGGTATTTTAGGTTCTGACCTAGGATTTCTGATAACATAGTCTTGTATGCCCTGCACACGAGTAGCCAGCTGGTCCACACTTGTAATCAAGGTCTGGACATTCATGTCTGCAGCAAGCATAGCCACTCTGAGGTAAAGGGGAAGAAGAAAAAAAAAACTCAGAATCTTCTTTCTTATAATCCCTCTTCTGCAATGCATTAAACATTTAATACTGGCCTGGCAAACTGTTATGACCCCAATGGCGAGGGTCTCAGAGGAACGTGGAAGTCTGCAGAATACAAAAATCCAGCTCATAGGGCAGTGGTAACTGGGTTGACCATATATCTACTCCTAACGCCAACACTAGAAGTAGCCGGGGATCATTCCTACGTTGATTCTAGATGACACGCGCCAGCCGGAGAATCTAGCTACCCCTAGTAGAGGAAAACAAAGACCTTTCTTGCCTCCAGAGAAGGGGACCCCAAAGCTGGATAGAAGCCCCCCACAAATAATGACGGTGAGGTAAGAGGAAATGACAAACACAGAAATGAACCAGGTTTAGCACAGAGAGGCCCGCTTACTGATAGCAGAATAAAGAAAGGTAACTTATATGGTCAACAAAAACCCTATCAAAATCCACACTGGAAATTCAAGAACCCCCGAACCGTCTAACGGTCCGGGGGGAGAACACCAGCCCCCTAGAGCTTACAGCAAAGGTCAGGATACAGATTTGGAACAAGCTGGACAAAAATACAAAACCAAAACAAATAGCAAAAAGCAAAAGGCAGACTTAGCTGATATAACTGGAACCAGGATCAGTAGACAAGAGCACAGCAGACTAGCTCTGATAACTACGTTGCCAGGCATTGAACTGAAGGTCCAGGGAGCTTATATAGCAACACCCCTAACTAACGACCCAGGTGCGGATAAAAGGAATGACAGAAAAACCAGAGTCAAAAAAAACTAGTAACCACTAGAGGGAGCAAAAAGCAAATTCACAACAATGATCAATGCTGTATGGCCGGTGCCGTATAGACCGAATGCTGCATGATCAATGCTGTATGACTGATGCCGTATAGACCGAATGCTGTATGATCAATGCTGTATGACCGGTGCCGTATAGACCGAATGCTGTATGATCAATGCTGTATGGCCGGTGCCGTATAGACCGAATGCTGTATGATCAATGCTGTATGACTGATGCCGTATAGACCGAATGCTGTATGATCAATGCTGTATGACTGATGCCGTATAGACCGAACGCTGTATGATCAATGCTCTATGGCCGGTGCCGTATAGACCGAATGCTGCATGATCAATGCTGTATGGCCGGTGCCGTATAGACCGAATGCTGTATGATCAATGCTGCATGACTGATGCCGTATAGACCGAATGCTGTATGGATCAATGCTGTATGACTGATGCCGTATAGACCGAATGCTGTATGATCAATGCTGTATGACTGATGCCGTATAGACCGAACGCTGTATGATCAATGCTGTATGACCGATGCCGTATAGACCGAATGCTGCATGATCAATGCTGTATGGCCGGTGCCGTATAGACCGAATGCTGTATGATTAATGCTGCATAGACCGAATGCTGTATGATCAATGCTGTATGACTGATGCCGTATAGACCGAACGCTGTATGATCAATGCTGTATGACCGATGCCGTATAGACCGAATGCTGCATGATCAATGCTGTATGGCCGGTGCCGTATAGACCGAATGCTGTATGATTAATGCTGCATGACTGATGCCGTATAGACCGAATGCTGTATGATCAATGCTGTATGACTGATGCTGTATAGACCGAACGCTGTATGATCAATGCTGTATGATTGGTGCCGTATAGACCGAACGCTGTATGATCAACGCTGTATAGCCGGTGCCGTATAGACCGAACGCTGTATGATCAACGCTGTATGACTGATGCCGTATAGACCGAATGCTGCATGATCAATGCTGTATGATCAACGCTGTATGGCCAACGCTGTATGACTGATGCCGTATAGACCGAATGCTGCATGACAGATGCCGTATAGACCGAACGCTGTATGATCAACGCTGTATGGCCAGTGCCGTATAGACCGAACGCTGTATGATCAACGCTGTATGGCCGGTGCCGTATAGACCGAACGCTGTATGATCAACGCTGTATGGCCGGTGCCGTATAGACCGAACGCTGTAAGATCAACGCTGTATGACTGATGCCGTATAGACCGAATGCTGCATGACAGATGCCGTATAGACCGAATGCTGTATGATCAATGCTGTATGACCGGTGCCGTATAGATCGAATGCTGTATGATCAATGCTGTATGACCGGTGCCGTATAGACCAAATGCTGCATGATCAATGCTGTATGACTGATGCCGTACAGACCGAATGCTGTATGATCAATGCTGTATGACTGATGCCGTATAGACCGAATGCTGTATGATCAACGCTGTATCACCGATGCCGTATAGACCGAATGCTGTATGATCAATGCTGTATGACCGGTGCCGTATAGACCGAACGCTGTATGATCAATGCTGTATGACTGATGCTGTATAGACCGAATGCTGTATGATCAACGCTGTATGACAGATGGCGTATAGACTGAATGCTGCATGATCAACGCTGTATGACTGATGCCGTATAGACCGAACGCTGTATGATCAACGCTGTATGACCGATGCCGTATAGACCGAACGCTGTATGATCAATGCTGTATGACCGATGCCGTATAGACCGAATGCTGTATGATCAATGCTGTATGACTGATGCCGTATAGACCGAACGCTGTATGATCAACGCTGTATGACAGATGGCGTATAGACCAAATGCTGCGTGATCAATGCTGTATGACTGATGCCGTATAGACCGAATGCTGTATGATCAACGCTGTATGACAGATGGCGTATAAACTGAATGCTGCATGATCAACGCTGTATGACTGATGCCGTATAGACCGAACGCTGTATGATCAACGCTGTATGACCGATGCCGTGTGGACCGAACGCTGTATGATCAATGCTGTATGACCGATGCCGTATAGACCGAATGCTGTATGATCAATGCTGTATGACTGATGCCGTATAGACCGAACGCTGTGTGATCAACGCTGTATGACAGATGGCGTATAGACCAAATGCTGCATGATCAATGCTGTATGACTGATGCCGTATAGACCGAATGCTGTATGATCAATGCTGTATGACTGATGCCGTATAGACCGAATGCTGTATGATCAACGCTGTATGACCGATGCCGTATAGACCGAACGCTGTATGATCAATGCTGTATGACCGGTGCCGTATAGACCGAATGCTGTATGATCAATGCTGTATGACCGGTGCCGTATAGACCGAACGCTGTATGATCAATGCTGTATGACTGATGCCGTATAGACCGAATGCTGTATGATCAACGCTGTATGACCGATGCCGTATAGACCGAACGCTGTATGATCAATGCTGTGTGACCGATGCCGTATAGACCGAACGCTGTATGATCAACGCTGTATGACTGATGCCGTATAGACCGAATGCTGTATGATCAATGCTGTATGACTGATGCCGTATAGACCGAATGCTGCATGATCAACGCTGTATGACAGATGGCGTATAGACCGAATGCTGTATGATCAATGCTGTATGACTGATGCCGTATAGACCGAATGCTGTATGATCAATGCTGTATGACTGATGCCGTATAGACCAAATGCTGCATGATCAATGCTGTATGACTGATGCCGTATAGACCGAATGCTGTATGATCAACGCTGTATGACAGATGGCGTATAGACCAAATGCTGCATGATCAATGCTGTATGACTGATGCCGTATAGACCGAACGCTGTATGATCAATGCTGTATGACCGATGCCGTATAGACCGAATGCTGTATGATCAATGCTGTATGACTGATGCCGTATAGACCGAACGCTGTATGATCAACGCTGTATGGCCGGTGCCGTATAGACCGAACGCTGCATGACAGATGCCGTATAGACCGAATGCTATATGATCAATGCTGTATGACCGATGCCGTATAGACCGAATGCTGCATGACAGATGCCGTATAGACCGAATGCTGTATGATCAATGCTGTATGACCGGTGCCGTATAGACCAAATGCTGCATGATCAATGCTGTATGACTGATGCCGTATAGACCTAATGCTGTATGATCAATGCTGTATGACAGATGGCGTATAGACTGAATGCTGTATGATCAATGCTGTATGATCGATGCCGTATAGACCGAATGCTGCATGATCAATGCTGTATGACTGATGCCGTATAGACCTAATGCTGTATGATCAATGCTGTATGACAGATGGCGTATAGACTGAATGCTGCATGATCAATGCTGTATGACTGATGCCGTATAGACCGAATGCTGTATGATCAATGCTGTATGACTGATGCCGTATAGACCGAACGCTGTATGATCAATGCTGTATGGCCGGTGCCGTATAGACCGAATGCTGTATAATCAATGCTGCATGACTGATGCCGTATAGACCGAATGCTGTATGATCAATGCTGTATGACTGATGCCGTATAGACCGAATGCTGTATGATCAATGCTGTATGACCGATGCCGTATAGACCGAATGCTGCATGATCAATGCTGTATGGCCGGTGCCGTATAGACCGAATGCTGTATGATTAATGCTGCATGACTGATGCCGTATAGACCGAATGCTGTATGATCAACGCTGTATGACTGATGCCGTATAGACCGATTGCTGCATGACAGATGCCGTATAGACCGAATGCTGCATGATCAATGCTGTATGACTGATGCTGTATAGACCGAATGCTGTATGATCAATGCTGTATGATCAACGCTGTATGGCCAACGCTGTATGGCCGGTGCCGTATAGACCGAACGCTGTATGATCAACGCTGTATGACTGATGCCGTATAGACCGAATGCTGCATGACAGATGCCGTATAGACAGAACGCTGTATGATCAACGCTGTATGGCCGGTGCCGTATAGACCGAACGCTGTATGATCAACGCTGTATGGCCGGTGCCGTATAGACCGAACGCTGTATGATCAACGCTGTATGGCCGGTGCCGTATAGACCGAACGCTGTAAGATCAACGCTGTATGACTGATGCCGTATAGACCGAATGCTGCATGACAGATGCCGTATAGACCGAATGCTGTATGATCAATGCTGTATGACCGGTGCCGTATAGATCGAATGCTGTATGATCAATGCTGTATGACCGGTGCCGTATAGACCAAATGCTGCATGATCAATGCTGTATGACTGATGCCGTACAGACCGAATGCTGTATGATCAATGCTGTATGACTGATGCCGTATAGACCGAATGCTGTATGATCAACGCTGTATCACCGATGCCGTATAGACCGAACGCTGTATGATCAATGCTGTATGACCGATGCCGTATAGCCCGAACGCTGTTTGATCAACGCTGTATGACTGATGCCGTATAGACCGAATGCTGTATGATCAATGCTGTATGACCGGTGCCGTATAGACCGAATGCTGTATGATCAATGCTGTATGACGGTGCCGTATAGACCGAACGCTGTATGATCAATGCTGTATGACTGATGCCGTATAGACCGAATGCTGTATGATCAACGCTGTATGACAGATGGCGTATAGACTGAATGCTGCATGATCAACGCTGTATGACTGATGCCGTATAGACCGAACGCTGTATGATCAACGCTGTATGACCGATGCCTTATAGACCGAACGCTGTATGATCAATGCTGTATGACCGATGCCGTATAGACCGAATGCTGTATGATCAATGCTGTATGACTGATGCCGTATAGACCGAACGCTGTATGATCAACGCTGTATGACAGATGGCGTATAGACCAAATGCTGCGTGATCAATGCTGTATGACTGATGCCGTATAGAACGAATGCTGTATGATCAACGCTGTATGACAGATGGCGTATAGACTGAATGCTGCATGATCAACGCTGTATGACTGATGCCGTATGGACCGAACGCTGTATGATCAATGCTGTATGACCGATGCCGTATAGACCGAATGCTGTATGATCAATGCTGTATGACTGATGCCGTATAGACCGAACGCTGTATGATCAACGCTGTATGACAGATGGCGTATAGACCAAATGCTGCATGATCAATCCTGTATGACTGATGCCGTATAGACCGAATGCTGTATGATCAACGCTGTATGACCGATGCCGTATAGACCGAACGCTGTATGATCAATGCTGTATGACCGGTGCCGTATAGACCGAATGCTGTATGATCAATGCTGTATGACTGATGCCGTATAGACCGAATGCTGTATGATCAATGCTGTATGACTGATGCCGTATAGACCGAATGCTGTATGATCAACGCTGTATGACCGATGCCGTATAGACCGAACGCTGTATGATCAATGCTGTATGACCGGTGCCGTATAGACCGAACGCTGTATGATCAACGCTGTATGACTGATGCCGTATAGACCGAATGCTGCATGATCAACGCTGTATGACAGATGGCGTATAGACCGAATGCTGTATGATCAATGCTGTATGACTGATGCCGTATAGACCGAATGCTGTATGATCAATGCTGTATGACTGATGCCGTATAGACCAAATGCTGCATGATCAATGCTGTATGACTGATGCCGTATAGACCGAATGCTGTATGATCAACGCTGTATGACAGATGGCGTATAGACCAAATGCTGCATGATCAATGCTGTATGACTGATGCCGTATAGACCGAACGCTGTATTATCAA
The DNA here is from genome assembly GCF_051348905.1 of Ranitomeya variabilis. NCBI lineage: Eukaryota > Metazoa > Chordata > Amphibia > Anura > Dendrobatidae > Ranitomeya > Ranitomeya variabilis. Next base: position 81,872,988 of record NC_135232.1, read on the forward strand.
CGCTGTATGGCCGGTGCCGTATAGACCGAATGCTGTATGATCAATGCTGTATGACCGATGCCGTATAGACCGAATGCTGCATGACAGATGCCGTATAGACCGAATGCTGTATGATCAATGCTGTATGACCGGTGCCGTATAGACCAAATGCTGCATGATCAATGCTGTATGACAGATGGCGTATAGACTGAATGCTGTATGATCAATGCTGTATGACCGATGCCGTATAGACCGAATGCTGTATGATCAATGCTGTATGACTGATGCCGTATAGACCTAATGCTGTATGATCAATGCTGTATGACAGATGGCGTATAGACTGAATGCTGTATGATCAATGCTGTATGACCGATGCCGTATAGACCGAATGCTGCATGATCAATGCTGTATGACTGATGCCGTATAGACCTAATGCTGTATGATCAATGCTGTATGACAGATGGCGTATAGACTGAATGCTGCATGATCAATGCTGTATGACTGATGCCGTATAGACCGAATGCTGTATGATCAATGCTGTATGACTGATGCCGTATAGACCTAACGCTGTATGATCAATGCTGTATGGCCGGTGCCGTATGGACCGAATGCTGCATGATCAATGCTGTATGGCCGGTGCCGTATAGACCGAATGCTGTATGATCAATGCTGCATGACTGATGCCGTATAGACCGAATGCTGTATGATCAATGCTGTATGACTGATGCCGTATAGACCGAATGCTGTATGATCAATGCAGTATGACTGATGCCGTATAGACCGAACGCTGTATGATCAATGCTGTATGACCGATGCCGTATAGACCGAATGCTGCATGATCAATGCTGTATGGCCGGTGCCGTATAGACCGAATGCTGTATGATTAATGCTGCATGACTGATGCCGTATAGACCGAATGCTGTATGATCAATGCTGTATGACTGATGCCGTATAGACCGAACGCTGTATGACTGATGCTGTATAGACCGAACGCTGTATGATCAACGCTGTATGACTGATGCCGTATAGACCGATTGCTGCATGACAGATGCCGTATAGACCGAATGCTGCATGATCAATGCTGTATGACTGATGCTGTATAGACCGAATGCTGTATGATCAATGCTGTATGATCAACGCTGTATGGCCAACGCTGTATGGCCGGTGCCGTATAGACCGAACGCTGTATGATCAACGCTGTATGACTGATGCCGTATAGACCGAATGCTGTATGATCAATGCTGTATGACCGGTGCCGTATAGACCGAATGCTGTATGATCAATGCTGTATGACCGGTGCCGTATAGACCAAATGCTGCATGATCAATGCTGTATGACTGATGCCGTACAGACCGAATGCTGTATGATCAATGCTGTATGACTGATGCCGTATAGACCGAACGCTGTATGATCAACGCTGTATGGCCGGTGCCGTATAGACCGAACGCTGTATGATCAACGCTGTATGGCCGGTGCCGTATAGACCGAACGCTGTATGATCAACGCTGTATGGCCGGTGCCGTATAGACCGAACGCTGTAAGATCAACGCTGTATGACTGATGCCGTATAGACCGAATGCTGCATGACAGATGCCGTATAGACCGAATGCTGTATGATCAATGCTGTATGACCGGTGCCGTATAGACCGAATGCTGTATGATCAATGCTGTATGACCGGTGCCGTATAGACCAAATGCTGCATGATCAATGCTGTATGACTGATGCCGTACAGACCGAATGCTGTATGATCAACGCTGTATCACCGATGCCGTATAGACCGAACGCTGTATGATCAATGCTGTATGACTGATGCCGTATAGACCGAACGCTGTATGATCAACGCTGTATGGCCGGTGCCGTATAGACCGAACGCTGTATGATCAACGCTGTATGGCCGGTGCCGTATAGACCGAACGCTGTATGATCAACGCTGTATGGCCGGTGCCGTATAGACCGAACGCTGTAAGATCAACGCTGTATGACTGATGCCGTATAGACCGAATGCTGCATGACAGATGCCGTATAGACCGAATGCTGTATGATCAATGCTGTATGACCGGTGCCGTATAGACCGAATGCTGTATGATCAATGCTGTATGACCGGTGCCGTATAGACCAAATGCTGCATGATCAATGCTGTATGACTGATGCCGTATAGACCGAATGCTGTATGATCAACGCTGTATCACCGATGCCGTATAGACCGAACGCTGTATGATCAATGCTGTATGACCGATGCCGTATAGACCAAACGCTGTATGATCAACGCTGTATGACTGATGCCGTATAGACCGAATGCTGTATGATCAATGCTGTATGACCGGTGCCGTATAGACCGAATGCTGTATGATCAATGCTATATGACTGATGCCGTATAGACCGAACGCTGTATGACTGATGCCGTATAGACCGAACGCTGTATGATCAATGCTGTATGACCGATGCCGTATAGACCAAACGCTGTATGATCAACGCTGTATGACTGATGCCGTATAGACCGAATGCTGTATGATCAATGCTGTATGACCGGTGCCGTATAGACCGAATGCTGTATGATCAATGCTATATGACTGATGCCGTATAGACCGAACGCTGTATGACTGATGCCGTATAGACCGAATGCTGTATGATCAATGCTGTATGACTGATGCCGTATAGACCGAATGCTGTATGATCAACGCTGTATGACAGATGGCGTATAGACTGAATGCTGCATGATCAACGCTGTATGACTGATGCCGTATAGACCGAACGCTGTATGATCAATGCTGTATGACCGATGCCGTATAGACCAAATGCTGTATGATCAATGCTGTATGACTGATGCCGTATAGACCGAACGCTGTATGATCCACGCTGTATGACCGATGCCGTATAGACCAAATGCTGCATGATCAATGCTGTATGACTGATGCCGTATAGACTGAATGCTGTATGATCAACGCTGTATGACAGATGGCGTATAGACCAAATGCTGCATGATCAATGCTGTATGACTGATGCCGTATAGACCGAATGCTGTATGATCAATGCTGTATGACTGATGCCGTATAGACCGAATGCTGTATGATCAACGCTGTATGACCGATGCCGTATAGACCGAACGCTGTATGATCAATGCTGTGTGACCGATGCCGTATAGACCGAACGCTGTATGATCAACGCTGTATGACTGATGCCGTATAGACCGAATGCTGTATGATCAATGCTGTTTGACTGATGCCGTATAGACCGAATGCTGCATGATCAACGCTGTATGACAGATGGCGTATAGTCCGAATGCTGTATGATCAATGCTGTATGACTGATGCCGTATAGACCGAATGCTGTATGATCAATGCTGTATGACTGATGCCGTATAGACCAAATGCTGCATGATCAATGCTGTATGACTGATGCCGTATAGACCGAATGCTGTATGATCAACGCTGTATGACAGATGGCGTATAGACCAAATGCTGCATGATCAATGCTGTATGACTGATGCCGTATAGACCGAACGCTGTATGATCAACGCTGTTTGACCGATGCCGTATAGACCGAACGCTGTATGATCAATGCTGTATGACCGATGCCGTATAGACCGAATGCTGTATGATCAATGCTGTATGACTGATGCCGTATAGACCGAACGCTGTATGATCAACGCTGTATGGCCGTTGCCGTATAGACCGAACGCTGCATGACAGATGCCGTATAGACCGAATGCTGTATGATCAATGCTGTATGACCGATGCCGTATAGACCGAACGCTGTATGATCAACGCTGTATGACCGATGCCGTATAGACCGAATGCTGCATGACAGATGCCGTATAGACCGAATGCTGTATGATCAATGCTGTATGACCGATGCCGTATAGACCGAATGCTGCATGACAGATGCCGTATAGACTGAATGCTGTATGATCAATGCTGTATGACCGATGCCGTATAGACCGAATGCTGTATGATCAATGCTGTATGACTGATGCCGTATAGACCTAATGCTGTATGATCAATGCTGTATGACAGATGGCGTATAGACTGAATGCTGTATGATCAATGCTGTATGACCGATGCCGTATAGACCGAATGCTGCATGATCAATGCTGTATGACTGATGCCGTATAGACCGAATGCTGTATGATCAATGCTGTATGACCGATGCCGTATAGACCGAATGCTGCATGATCAATGCTGTATGACTGATGCCGTATAGACCTAATGCTGTATGATCAATGCTGTATGACCGATGCCGTATAGACCGAATGCTGTATGATCAATGCTGTATGACCGATGCCGTATAGACCGAATGCTGCATGATCAATGCTGTATGACTGATGCCGTATAGACCGAACGCTGTATGATCAATGCTGTATGACAGATGGCGTATAGACCGAATGCTGTATGATCAATGCTGTATGACTGATGCCGTATAGACCGAATGCTGTATGATCAATGCTGTATGACCGGTGCCGTATAGACCGAATGCTGTATGATCAATGCTGTATGACCGATGCCGTATAGACCGAATGCTGTATGATCAATGCTGTATGACCGATGCCGTATAGACCGAATGCTGCATGATCAATGCTGTATGACTGATGCCGTATAGACCGAATGCTGTATGATCAACGCTGTATGACAGATGGCGTATAGACCGAACGCTGTATGATCAATGCTGTATGACTGATGCCGTATAGACCGAATGCTGTATGATCAATGCTGCATAGACAGATGCCGTATAGACCGAATGCTGTATGATCAATGCTGTATGACTGATGCCGTATAGACCGAACGCTGTATGATCAATGCTGTATGACTGATGCCGTATAGACCGAATGCTGTATGATCAATGCTGTATGACTGATGCCGTATAGACCGAATGCTGTATGACTGATGCCGTATAGACCGAATGCTGTATGATCAATGCTGCATAGACAGATGCCGTATAGACCGAACGCTGTATGATCAACGCTGTATGACCGGTGCCGTATAGACCGAACGCTGTATGATCAATGCTGTATGACTGATGCCGTATAGACCGAATGCTGTATGATCAATGCTGTATGACAGATGCCGTATAGACCGAACGCTGTATGATCAACGCTGTATGACCGGTGCCGTATAGACCGAACGCTGTATGATCAATGCTGTATGACTGATGCCGTATAGACCCAATGCTGTATGATCAATGCTGTATGACTGATGCCGTATAGACCGAACGCTGTATGATCAACGCTGTATGACAGATGGCGTATAGACCGAATGCTGTATGATCAATGCTGTATGACTGATGCCGTATAGACCGAACGCTGTATGATCAACGCTGTATGACTGATGCCGTATTGACCGAATGCTGTATGATTAATGCTGCATAGACAGATGCCGTATAGACCGAATGCTGTATGATCAATGCTGTATGACTGATGCCGTATAGACCCAACGCTGTATGATCAACGCTGTATGACAGATGGCGTATAGACCGAATGCTGTATGATCAATGCTGCATAGACAGATGCCGTATAGACCGAATGCTGTATGATCAATGCTGTATGACTGATGCCGTATAGACCGAACGCTGTATGATCAACGCTGTATGACAGATGGCGTATAGACCGAATGCTGTATGATCAATGCTGTATGACTGATGCCGTATAGACCGAATGCTGTATGATCAATGCTGTATGACTGATGCTGTATAGACCGAATGCTGTATGATCAATGCTGTATGACTGATGCCGTATAGACCGAACGCTGTATGATCAATGCTGTATGTCTGATGCCGTATAGACCGAACGCTGTATGATCAATGCTGTATGACTGATGCCGTATAGACCGAATGCTGTATGATCAATGCTGTATGACTGATGCCGTATAGACCGAATGCTGTATGATCAATGCTGTATGACTGATGCCGTATAGACCGAATGCTGTATGACTGATGCCGTATAGACCGAATGCTGTATGATCAATGCTGTATGGCCGATGCCGTATAGACCGAATGCTGTATGATCAATGCTGTATGGCCGGTGCCGTATAGACCGAACGCTGTATGATCAATGCTGTATGACCGATGCCGTATAGACCGAATGCTGTATGATCAATGCTGTATGACTGATGCCGTATAGACCGAACGCTGTATGATCAACGCTGTATGACCGATGCCGTATAGACCGAACGCTGTATGATCAATGCTGTATGACCGATGCCGTATAGACCGAATGCTGTATGATCAATGCTGTATGACTGATGCCGTATAGACCGAACGCTGTATGATCAACGCTGTATGACAGATGGTGTATAGACCAAATGCTGCATGATCAATGCTGTATGACTGATGCCGTATAGACCGAATGCTGTATGATCAATGCTGTATGACTGATGCCGTATAGACCGAATGCTGTATGATCAACGCTGTATGACCGATGCCGTATAGACCGAACGCTGTATGATCAATGCTGTATGACCGGTGCCGTATAGACCGAATGCTGTTTGATCAATGCTGTATGACCGGTGCCGTATAGACCGAACGCTGTATGATCAATGCTGTATGACTGATGCCGTATAGACCAAACGCTGTATGATCAACGCTGTATGACTGATGCCGTATAGACCGAATGCTGTATGATCAATGCTGTATGACCGGTGCCGTATAGACCGAATGCTGTATGATCAATGCTGTATGACTGATGCCGTATAGACCGAACGCTGTATGACTGATGCCGTATAGACCGAATGCTGTATGATCAATGCTGTATGACTGATGCCGTATAGACCGAATGCTGTATGATCAACGCTGTATGACAGATGGCGTATAGACTGAATGCTGCATGATCAACGCTGTATGACTGATGCCGTATAGACCGAACGCTGTATGATCAACGCTGTATGACCGATGCCGTATAGACCGAACGCTGTATGATCAATGCTGTATGACCGATGCCGTATAGACCAAATGCTGTATGATCAATGCTGTATGACTGATGCCGTATAGACCGAACGCTGTATGATCCACGCTGTATGACCGATGCCGTATAGACCAAATGCTGCATGATCAATGCTGTATGACTGATGCCGTATAGACTGAATGCTGTATGATCAACGCTGTATGACAGATGGCGTATAGACCAAATGCTGCATGATCAATGCTGTATGACTGATGCCGTATAGACCGAATGCTGTATGATCAATGCTGTATGACTGATGCCGTATAGACCGAATGCTGTATGATCAACGCTGTATGACCGATGCCGTATAGACCGAACGCTGTATGATCAATGCTGTATGACCGGTGCCGTATAGACCGAATGCTGTATGATCAATGCTGTATGACCGATGCCGTATAGACCGAACGCTGTATGATCAATGCTGTATGACCGGTGCCGTATAGACCGAACGCTGTATGATCAATGCTGTGTGACCGATGCCGTATAGACCGAACGCTGTATGATCAACGCTGTATGACTGATGCCGTATAGACCGAATGCTGTATGATCAATGCTGTTTGACTGATGCCGTATAGACCGAATGCTGCATGATCAACGCTGTATGACAGATGGCGTATAGTCCGAATGCTGTATGATCAATGCTGTATGACTGATGCCGTATAGACCGAATGCTGTATGATCAATGCTGTATGACTGATGCCGTATAGACCAAATGCTGCATGATCAATGCTGTATGACTGATGCCGTATAGACCGAATGCTGTATGATCAACGCTGTATGACAGATGGCGTATAGACCAAATGCTGCATGATCAATGCTGTATGACTGATGCCGTATAGACCGAACGCTGTATGATCAACGCTGTTTGACCGATGCCGTATAGACCGAACGCTGTATGATCAATGCTGTATGACCGATGCCGTATAGACCGAATGCTGTATGATCAATGCTGTATGACTGATGCCGTATAGACCGAACGCTGTATGATCAACGCTGTATGGCCGTTGCCGTATAGACCGAACGCTGCATGACAGATGCCGTATAGACCGAATGCTGTATGATCAATGCTGTATGACCGATGCCGTATAGACCGAACGCTGTATGATCAACGCTGTATGACCGATGCCGTATAGACCGAATGCTGCATGACAGATGCCGTATAGACCGAATGCTGTATGATCAATGCTGTATGACCGATGCCGTATAGACCGAATGCTGCATGACAGATGCCGTATAGACCGAATGCTGTATGATCAATGCTGTATGACCGGTGCCGTATAGACCAAATGCTGCATGATCAATGCTGTATGACCGATGCCGTATAGACCGAATGCTGCATGACAGATGCCGTATAGACTGAATGCTGTATGATCAATGCTGTATGACCGATGCCGTATAGACCGAATGCTGTATGATCAATGCTGTATGACTGATGCCGTATAGACCTAATGCTGTATGATCAATGCTGTATGACAGATGGCGTATAGACTGAATGCTGTATGATCAATGCTGTATGACCGATGCCGTATAGACCGAATGCTGCATGATCAATGCTGTATGACTGATGCCGTATAGACCGAATGCTGTATGATCAATGCTGTATGACCGATGCCGTATAGACCGAATGCTGCATGATCAATGCTGTATGACTGATGCCGTATAGACCTAATGCTGTATGATCAATGCTGTATGACCGATGCCGTATAGACCGAATGCTGTATGATCAATGCTGTATGACCGATGCCGTATAGACCGAATGCTGCATGATCAATGCTGTATGACTGATGCCGTATAGACCGAACGCTGTATGATCAATGCTGTATGACAGATGGCGTATAGACCGAATGCTGTATGATCAATGCTGTATGACTGATGCCGTATAGACCGAATGCTGTATGATCAATGCTGTATGACCGGTGCCGTATAGACCGAATGCTGTATGATCAATGCTGTATGACCGGTGCCGTATAGACCGAATGCTGTATGATCAATGCTGTATGACAGATGCCGTATAGACCGAATGTTGTATGATAAATGCTGTATGACTGATGCCGTATAGACCGAATGCTGTATGATCAATGCTGTATGACTGATGCCGTATAGACCGAATGCTGTATGATCAACGCTGTATGACAGATGGCGTATAGACCGAACGCTGTATGATCAATGCTGTATGACTGATGCCGTATAGACCGAATGCTGTATGATCAATGCTGCATAGACAGATGCCGTACAGACCGAATGCTGTATGATCAATGCTGTATGACTGATGCCGTATAGACCGAACGCTGTATGATCAATGCTGTATGACTGATGCCGTATAGACCGAATGCTGTATGATCAATGCTGTATGACTGATGCCGTATAGACCGAATGCTGTATGACTGATGCCGTATAGACCGAATGCTGTATGATCAATGCTGCATAGACAGATGCCGTATAGACCGAACGCTGTATGATCAACGCTGTATGACCGGTGCCGCATAGACCGAACGCTGTATGATCAATGCTGTATGACTGATGCCGTATAGACCGAATGCTGTATGATCAATGCTGTATGACAGATGCCGTATAGACCGAACGCTGTATGATCAACGCTGTATGACCGGTGCCGTATAGACCGAACGCTGTATGATCAATGCTGTATGACTGATGCCGTATAGACCCAATGCTGTATGATCAATGCTGTATGACTGATGCCGTATAGACCGAACGCTGTATGATCAACGCTGTATGACAGATGGCGTATAGACCGAATGCTGTATGATCAATGCTGTATGACTGATGCCGTATAGACCGAACGCTGTATGATCAACGCTGTATGACTGATGCCGTATAGACCGAATGCTGTATGATCAATGCTGCATAGACAGATGCCGTATAGACCGAATGCTGTATGATCAATGCTGTATGACTGATGCCGTATAGACCGAACGCTGTATGATCAACGCTGTATGACAGATGGCGTATAGACCGAATGCTGTATGATCAATGCTGTATGACTGATGCCGTATAGACCCAATGCTGTATGATCAATGCTGTATGACTGATGCCGTATAGACCGAACGCTGTATGATCAACGCTGTATGACAGATGGCGTATAGACCGAATGCTGTATGATCAATGCTGTATGACTGATGCCGTATAGACCGAACGCTGTATGATCAACGCTGTATGACTGATGCCGTATAGACCGAATGCTGTATGATCAATGCTGCATAGACAGATGCCGTATAGACCGAATGCTGTATGATCAATGCTGTATGACTGATGCCGTATAGACCGAACGCTGTATGATCAACGCTGTATGACAGATGGCGTATAGACCGAATGCTGTATGATCAATGCTGCATAGACAGATGCCGTATAGACCGAATGCTGTATGATCAATGCTGTATGACTGATGCCGTATAGACCGAACGCTGTATGATCAACGCTGTATGACAGATGGCGTATAGACCGAATGCTGTATGATCAATGCTGCATAGACAGATGCCGTATAGACCGAACGCTGTATGATCAATGCTGTATGACTGATGCCGTATAGACCGAACGCTTTATGATCAATGCTGTATGACCGGTGCCGTATAGACCGAATGCTATATGATCAATGCTGTATGACTGATGCCGTATAGACCGAATGCTGTATGATCAATGCTGTATGACTGATGCTGTATAGACCGAATGCTGTATGATCAATGCTGTATGACTGATGCCGTATAGACCGAACGCTGTATGATCAATGCTGTATGTCTGATGCCGTATAGACCGAACGCTGTATGATCAATGCTGTATGACTGATGCCGTATAGACCGAATGCTGTATGATCAATGCTGTATGACTGATGCCGTATAGACCGAATGCTGTATGATCAATGCTGTATGACTGATGCCGTATAGACCGAATGCTGTATGACTGATGCCGTATAGACCGAATGCTGTATGATCAATGCTGTATGGCCGATGCCGTATAGACCGAATGCTGTATGATCAATGCTGTATGGCCGGTGCCGTATAGACCGAACGCTGTATGATCAATGCTGTATGACCGATGCCGTATAGACCGAATGCTGTATGATCAATGCTGTATGACTGATGCCGTATAGACCGAACGCTGTATGATCAACGCTGTATGACCGATGCCGTATAGACCGAACGCTGTATGATCAATGCTGTATGACCGATGCCGTATAGACCGAATGCTGTATGATCAATGCTGTATGACTGATGCCGTATAGACCGAACGCTGTATGATCAACGCTGTATGACAGATGGTGTATAGACCAAATGCTGCATGATCAATGCTGTATGACTGATGCCGTATAGACCGAATGCTGTATGATCAATGCTGTATGACTGATGCCGTATAGACCGAATGCTGTATGATCAATGCTGTATGACTGATGCCGTATAGACCGATTGCTGTATGACTGATGCCGTATAGACCGAATGCTGTATGATCAATGCTGTATGGCCGATGCCGTATAGACCGAATGCTGTATGATCAATGCTGTATGGCCGGTGCCGTATAGACCGAACGCTGTATGATCAATGCTGTATGACCGATGCCGTATAGACCGAATGCTGTATGATCAATGCTGTATGACTGATGCCGTATAGACCGAACGCTGTATGATCAACGCTGTATGACCGATGCCGTATAGACCGAACGCTGTATGATCAATGCTGTATGACCGGTGCCGTATAGACCGAATGCTGTTTGATCAATGCTGTATGACCGGTGCCGTATAGACCGAACGCTGTATGATCAATGCTGTATGACTGATGCCGTATAGACCAAACGCTGTATGATCAACGCTGTATGACTGATGCCGTATAGACCGAATGCTGTATGATCAATGCTGTATGACCGGTGCCGTATAGACCGAATGCTGTATGATCAATGCTGTATGACTGATGCCGTATAGACCGAACGCTGTATGACTGATGCCGTATAGACCGAATGCTGTATGATCAATGCTGTATGACTGATGCCGTATAGACCGAATGCTGTATGACTGATGCCGTATAGACCGAATGCTGTATGATCAATGCTGTATGACTGATGCCGTATAGACCGAATGCTGTATGACTGATGCCGTATAGACCGAATGCTGTATGATCAATGCTGTATGACTGATGCCGTATAGACCGAATGCTGTATGATCAACGCTGTATGACCGATGCCGTATAGACCGAACGCTGTATGATCAATGCTGTATGACCGGTGCCGTATAGACCGAATGCTGTTTGATCAATGCTGTATGACCGGTGCCGTATAGACCGAACGCTGTATGATCAATGCTGTATGACTGATGCCGTATAGACCGAATGCTGCATGATCAACGCTGTATGACAGATGGCGTATAGACCGAATGCTGTATGATCAATGCTGTATGACTGATGCCGTATAGACCGAATGCTGTATGATCAATGCTGTATGACCGATGCCGTATAGACCAAATGCTGCATGATCAATGCTGTATGACTGATGCCGTATAGACCGAACGCTGTATGATCAACGCTGTATGACCGATGCCGTATAGACCGAACGCTGTATGATCAATGCTGTATGACCGATGCCGTATAGACCGAATGCTGTATGATCAATGCTGCATAGACAGATGCCGTATAAACCGAATGCTGTATGATCAACGCTGTATGGCCGGTGCCGTATAGACCGAACGCTGTATGATCAATGCTGTATGACCGATGCCGTATAGACCGAATGCTGTATGATCAATGCTGTATGACCGATGCCGTATAGACCGAATGCTGCATGACAGATGCCGTATAGACCGAACGCTGTATGATCAATGCTGTATGACTGATGCCGTATGACCGATGCCGTATAGACCAAATGCTGCATGATCAATGCTGTATGACTGATGCCGTATAGACCGAACGCTGTATGATCAACGCTGTATGACCGATGCCGTATAGACCGAACGCTGTATGATCAATGCTGTATGACCGATGCCGTATAGACCGAATGCTGTATGATCAATGCTGTATGACTGATGCCGTATAGACCGAACGCTGTATGATCAACGCTGTATGGCCGGTGCCGTATAGACCGAACGCTGTATGATCAATGCTGTATGACCGATGCCGTATAGACCGAACGCTGCATGACAGATGCCATATAGACCGAACGCTGTATGATCAATGCTGTATGACCGATGCCGTATAGACCGAACGCTGTATGATCAATGCTGTATGACCGATGCCGTATAGACCGAACTCTGCATGACAGATGCCGTATAGACCGAATGCTGTATGATCAATGCTGTATGACCGATGCCGTATAGACCGAATGCTGCATGACAGATGCCGTATAGACCGAATGCTGTATGATCAACGCTGTATGACCGATGCCGTATAGACCGAACGCTGTATGATCAATGCTGTATGACCGGTGCCGTATAGACCGAATGCTGTATGATCAATGCTGTATGACCGATGCCGTATAGACCGAATGCTGTATAATCAATGCTGTATGACTGATGCCGTATAGACCGAATGCTGTATGATCAATGCTGTATGACTGATGCCGTATAGACCGAATGCTGCATGATCAATGCTGTATGACCGGTGCCGTATAGACCGAATGCTGTATGATCAATGCTGTATGACCGATGCCGTATAGACCGAACGCTGTATGATCAATGCTGTATGACTGATGCCGTATAGACCGAATGCTGTATGATCAATGCTGTATGACTGATGCCGTATAGACCGAATGCTGCATGATCAACGCTGTATGACAGATGGCGTATAGACCGAATGCTGTATGATCAATGCTGTATGACTGATGCCGTATAGACCGAATGCTGTATGATCAATGCTGTATGACCGATGCCGTATAGACCAAATGCTGCATGATCAATGCTGTATGACTGATGCCGTATAGACCGAATGCTGCATGATCAATGCTGTATGACTGATGCCGTATAGACCGAACGCTGTATGATCAACGCTGTATGACCGATGCCGTATAGACCGAACGCTGTATGATCAATGCTGTATGACCGATGCCGTATAGACCGAATGCTGTATGATCAATGCTGTATGACTGATGCCGTATAGACCGAACGCTGTATGATCAACGCTGTATGGCCGGTGCCGTATAGACCGAACGCTGCTTGACAGATGCCGCATAGACCGAATGCTGTATGATCAATGCTGTATGACCGATGCCGTATAGACCGAACGCTGTATGATCAATGCTGTATGACCGATGCCGTATAGACCGAACGCTGCATGACAGATGCCGTATAGACCGAATGCTGTATGATCAATGCTGTATGACCGATGCCGTATAGACCGAATGCTGCATGATCAATGCTGTATGACAGATGGCGTATAGACTGAATGCTGTATGATCAATGCTGTATGACCGATGCCGTATAGACCGAATGCTGTATGATCAATGCTGTATGACTGATGCCGTATAGACCTAATGCTGTATGATCAATGCTGTATGACAGATGGCGTATAGACTGAATGCTGTATGATCAATGCTGTATGACCGATGCCGTATAGACCGAATGCTGCATGATCAATGCTGTATGACTGATGCCGTATAGACCTAATGCTGTATGATCAATGCTGTATGACAGATGGCGTATAGACTGAATGCTGCATGATCAATGCTGTATGACTGATGCCGTATAGACCTAATGCTGTATGATCAACGCTGTATGACCGATGCCGTATAGACCTAATGTTGTATGATCAATGCTGTATGACAGATGGCGTATAGACCGAATGCTGCATGATCAATGCTGTATGACTGATGCCGTATAGACCTAATGCTGTATGATCAATGCTGTATGACCGATGCCGTCTAGACCGAATGCTGTATGATCAATGCTGTATGACTGATGCCGTATAGACCTAATGCTGTATGATCAATGCTGTATGACCGATGCCGTATAGACCGAATGCTGTATGATCAATGCTGTATGACCGATGCCGTATAGACCGAATGCTGCATGATCAATGCTGTATGACTGATGCCGTATAGACCTAATGCTGTATGATCAATGCTGTATGACCGATGCCGTATAGACCGAATGCTGTATGATCAATGCTGTATGACCGATGCCGTATAGACCGAATGCTGCATGATCAATGCTGTATGACTGATGCCGTATAGACCGAATGCTGTATGATCAATGCTGTATGACAGATGGCGTATAGACCGAATGCTGTATGATCAATGCTGTATGACCGGTGCCGTATAGACCGAATGCTGTATGATCAATGCTGTATGACCGGTGCCGTATAGACCGAATGCTGTATGATCAATGCTGTATGACAGATGCCGTATAGACCGAATGTTGTATGATCAATGCTGTATGACTGATGCCGTATAGACCGAACGCTGTATGATCAACGCTGTATGGCCGGTGCCGTATAGACCGAATGCTGTATGATCAATGCTGTATGACTGATGCCGTATAGACCGAACGCTGTATGATCAACGCTGTATGGCCGGTGCCGTATAGACCGAATGCTGTATGATCAATGCTGTATGACTGATGCCGTATAGACCGAACGCTGTATGATCAACGCTGTATGGCCGGTGCCGTATAGACCGAATGCTGTATGATCAACGCTGTATGACAGATGGCGTATAGACCGAATGCTGTATGATCAATGCTGTATGACTGATGCCATATAGACCGAACGCTGTATGATCAATGCTGTATGACTGATGCCGTATAGACCGAATGCTGTATGATCAATGCTGTATGACTGATGCCGTATAGACCGAATGCTGTATGATCAATGCTGTATGACTGATGCCGTATAGACCGAATGCTGTATGATCAATGCTGCATAGACAGATGGCGTATAGACCGAATGCTGTATGATCAACGCTGTATGACCGGTGCCGTATAGACCGAACGCTGTATGATTAATGCTGTATGACTGATGCCGTATAGACCCAATGCTGTATGATCAATGCTGTATGACTGATGCCGTATAGACCGAACGCTGTATGATCAACGCTGTATGACAGATGGCGTATAGACCGAATGCTGTATGATCAATGCTGCATAGACAGATGCCGTATAGACCGAATGCTGTATGATCAATGCTGTATGACTGATGTTGTATAGACCGAACGCTGTATGATCAACGCTGTATGACAGATGGCGTATAGACCGAATGCTGTATGATCAATGCTGCATAGACAGATGCCGTATAGACCGAATGCTGTATGATCAATGCTGTATGACTGATGCCGTATAGACCGAACGCTGTATGATCAACGCTGTATGACTGATGCCGTATAGACCGAATGCTGTATGATCAATGCTGTATGACTGATGCCGTATAGACCGAATGCTGCATGATCAATGCTGTATGACTGATGCTGTATAGACCGAACGCTGTATGATCAACGCTGTATGACAGATGGCGTATAGACCGAATGCTGTATGATCAATGCTGCATAGACAGATGGCGTATAGGCCGAATGCTGTATGATCAATGCTGTATGACTGATGCCGTATAGACCGAACGCTGTATGATCAACGCTGTATGACAGATGGCGTATAGACCGAATGCTGTATGATCAATGCTGCATAGACAGATGCCGTATAGACCGAATGCTGTATGATCAATGCTGTATGACTGATGCCGTATAGACCGAATGCTGTATGATCAATGCTGTATGACTGATGCTGTATAGACCGAATGCTGTATGATCAATGCTGTATGACTGATGCCGTATAGACCGAACGCTGTATGATCAATGCTGTATGTCTGATGCCGTATAGACCGAATGCTGTATGATCAATGCTGTATGACTGATGCCGTATAGACCGAATGCTGCATGATCAATGCTGTATGACCGGTGCCGTATAGACCGAATGCTGTATGATCAATGCTGTATGACTGATGCCGTATAGACCGAATGCTGTATGACTGATGCCGTATAGACCGAATGCTGTATGATCAATGCTGTATGGCCGGTGCCGTATAGACCGAATGCTGTATGATTAATGCTGTATGACCGGTGCCGTATAGACCGAATGCTGTACGATCAATGCTGTATGACCGGTGCCATATAGACCGAATGCTGTATGATCAATGCTGTATGACTGATGCCGTATAGACCGAATGCTGTATGATCAATGCTGTATGACCGGTGCCGTATAGACTGAATGCTGTATGACAGGGGTGTCAAACTGCATTCCTCGAGGGCCTCAAACCATGAGTGTTTTCAAGATTTCCTTAGCATTCCACAAGGTGCTGGAATCATTCTGTGCAGGTGATTAAATTATCACCTGTGCAATACAAGGAAATCCTGAAAACATGACCTGTTTGCGGCCCTCGAGGAATGCAGTTTGACACCTCTGCTGTATGATCAATGCTGCATGACCGATGCTGTATAGACCGAACGCTGCATGATCAACTCTGCATGACCGATGCTGTATAGACTGAATGCTGCATGATCAATGCTGTATGGCCGGTGCTGTATAGACAAGGCTCTGTATGATCAATGCTGTATGGCCGGTGCCGTATAGAGAAGGCTCTGTATGATCAATGCTGTTTGGCTGGTGCTGTATAGACAAGGCTCTGTATGATCAATGCAGTATGGCCAGTGCTGTATAGACAAGGCTCTGTATGATCAATGCTGTATGGCCGGTGCTGTATAGACAAGGCTCTGTATGATCAATGCTGTATGGCCGGTGCTGTATAGATCGAATTCTGCATGATCAATGCTGTATGGCCGGTGCTGTATAGAGAAGGCTCTGTATGATCAATGCTGTATGGCCGGTGCCGTATAGAGAAGGCTCTGTATGATCAATGCCGTTTGGCTGGTGCTGTATAGACAAGGCTCTGTATGATCAATGTAGTATGGCCAGTGCTGTATAGACAAGGCTCTGTATGATCAATGCTGTATGGCCGGTGCTGTATAGACAAGGCTCTGTATGATCAATGCTGTATGGCCGGTGCCGTATAGAGAAGGCTCTGTATGATCAATGCTGTATGGCCGGTGCTGTATAGACAAGGCTCTGTATGATCAATGCTGTTTGGCTGGTGCTGTATAGACAAAGCTCTGTATGATCAATGCTGTTTGGCCGTTGCTGTATAGACAAGGCTCTGTATGATCAATGCTGTTTGGCTGGTGCTGTATAGACAAGGCTCTGTATGATCAATGCTGTATGGCCAGTGCTGTATAGACAAGGCTCTGTATGATCTATGCTGTATGGCCGGTGCTGTATAGACAAGGCTCTGTATGATCAATGCTGTATGGCCAGTGCTGTATAGACAAGGCTCTGTATGATCAATGCTGTATGGCCGGTGCTGTATAGACAAGGCTCTGTATAATCAATGCTGTATGGCCGGTGCTGTATAGACAAGGCTCTGTATGATCAATGCTGTATGGCCGGTGATGTATATACAAGGTTCTGTATGATCGGTGCTGTATATACAAGGCTCTGTATGATCAATGCTGTATGGCCGGTGCTGTATAGACAAGGCTCTGTATGATCAATGCTGTATGGCCGGTGCTGTATAAACAAGGCTCTGTGTGGACTGGCACTTTGTAACATTAGTAGCCAGAAGTAGCTAACAGAGAATTGGGGGCTTCATACATATAGGTGTATTACATCTCCATAATATTGTGCCATGTCTCTAATATCGCGGTAAATAAATACGCCCCCTGCAGCTGTTTTGTTCCGTAGACCGGACGGGACTGAAGCTGCAATGCCCCGTAGACTGGACACGGCTACAGTAGGCAATGAATGATCTGAGCGGTATTGCATAACCTACTTGTGATTGGCAGCTCCATACAGTATAATAGGCCCCCGCACGCTGCTCCATACAGTATAATAGGCCCCTGCACGCTGCTTCATACAGTATAATGGCCCCCGCATGGCGCTCCATGCAGTATAATGGCCACTGCACAGCGCTCCATACAGTATATTGGCCCCCCGCATGGCGCTCCATACAGTATAATGGCCCCCACACAGCGGTCCATACAGTATAATAGGGTCCCGGCATGGCGCTCCATACAGTATAATGGCTCCCACACGGCGCTCCATGTAGTATAATTGCCCCCACTCAGCGCTCCATACAGTATAAGGTCCCCGCATGGCGCTTCATACAGTATAATGTCCCGCACGCTGCTCCATACAGTATAATGGCACCCGCATGGCGCTCCATACAGTATAATGGCCACTGCACGGCGCTCCATACAGTATAATGGCACTCCATACACTGTAATGGGCCCCACATAGTGCTCCATACAGTATAATGGCCACTGCACGGTGCTCTATACAGTA
Source organism: Ranitomeya variabilis (assembly GCF_051348905.1). Classification (NCBI taxonomy): domain Eukaryota; kingdom Metazoa; phylum Chordata; class Amphibia; order Anura; family Dendrobatidae; genus Ranitomeya; species Ranitomeya variabilis. The sequence continues at coordinate 81,892,206 of NC_135232.1, forward strand.
CAATGGCCCCTGCACGGCGCTCCATACACTGTAATGGGCCCCACATAGTGCTCCATACAGTATAATGGCCACTGCACGGCGCTCCATACCGTATAATGGCCCCCGCACGGCGCTCAATACACTGTAATGGGCCCGACATAGTTCTCCATACAGTATAATGGCCCCCACACGGCGCTCTATACAGTATAATGGCCCCCACACGGCGCTCTATACAGTATAATGGTCCCCGCACGGCGCTGCATACAGTATAATAGGCCCCAAATTAAAAAATAAATGCTCACCTCTGCCCTTTCCCCAGCACCTCCGGTCTCTTCATGGCGTCTTCAAATCTTCTGCACATCCTCCTGCGCACTGTAATGGCGTCACTGCGCTCGCTGTGCTGAGACTTCAGATGCACAGGGGGAATGATGGGAGAGGGAGCGTCAGCTGATGCTTCTCCATCATTGCTTTCAACTGTATCGGTATCTAGGATGTCAATTTAGTTGAAAGTGCGATGTCTTCGCCGGGGGACAGTATGACACGTGCACTAAGCTGACACTTTACTCAAATTCGCTTGCTTTACATGCATGTTAATAGATAAAATATCCTTTAAAGGGATTGTCCGGTCACATCGTCATGACATATCAGAAGGGTAAGTCATTAATATGAGATCAGTGGGGGTCTGACATCCAGCACACTCCAATTAGCTGAAAGCAGCCCTGTCAGCGGGTGGATAAAAACACAAGGAACGATGCTGTAAAGCTCAGCTCCTTTCAGTGTTTCGCCAGGTCCAGAACGACTTCTACGGTTCATGTGGTCACATCTGGCCTCTGCTGGAGCTAATACCAGTTGATGAGCAGGGTGCTGGATATCAGACCTCCACCGATCTCATATTGATGACCTGTTCTGCGGACAGGTCATCAATGTATGACTGACAACCCCTTTAAATATCAGAAATGATCCGACCTCTGCTAGATGAAAATTCAAAATACAGCCTTTAAAGGCCTTATCGAATTCATAGGTCAACACTATCAGACCTGCGGTCTGACACTCAGCGCCCCCTGCTGATCAGCTAATTGCAGCTACAGTGGCGCCTGGGTATAAATGGTGTATGGCACGGAAGAGCACAGCGCCCTACACTGTGTAGTGGCCATTCTCGGGTACTGCAGCTCACACAGGGCCATGCTTTTTTGCCCCGTACACTGCTCACATCTGGCCACTACTGGAGCTGTAAACAGCTGATCAGGGAGGGTGATGAAAGGGCAACAATATCCAAGTAATGGAGAGCCCCTTTAAAATCTGGACGCGGGGTCTGCATAGCTTTCCCATTCCCCATGTTCATTTTTTGTTGGAATCTCACATGAAACCAGACAGGTGCCCACAATATACCATACAGCAGACGCCCGCTTACTTTGTTGCACAGAAATTGTGCATTTCTTGTGTATGTATATATTTTTTTTAACCCAAAACCTTTTTCTGCTTACTCATCAGGAACAAGTTCTTCAGGCTCTGAAGTTTCGGAACACTTTTTCCAGCCGTCCGTTTTTACCTTTGAGCCTGGTCCCTTCAGAGCAGGTCATGGTATGTATCTCAGGAGTAACAGTCTGCGCCGTCAGGTATGTTGGTCCCTACACAGAAGTGTTGCACCCGTCCTATTGGAGGCCTCGTGGGACGCATCGCCTGTGTGTTGTACCCTTCAGCCCTTTGTTTAGCTTCTAATCTGGGACAGCCACACGAATTGGTCTTTTAACCTGACGGAAGCCAAGATAATGTCTTTTAGGGCTTGGTAAGGCCAGAGGACATCAGAAAACCTTTTCAATCCTGTAGAGAAGCACTGTTGGCTCTGCCGTTCTATGCAAAGATCTACAGCACATCAGGCAGCGTCATCTACAAATGTGTGTGATGGAAAGGTGTGATGTGAACAGGGGTGAAATGTATTTTACCAAGATACTAAGTTATGCATAGAATAGGAGATAACTTACTGACTGGTGGGGTCCGGCTGCCTGGATGAAGCAGAGATGGAGGATGCGCAGCTCCACGCCATTCATTTCCCGAGATAGGTAAGCACTGTACTCGACTGTGACCATAAAGAACTAATGCTCATAGTCAATCTGTTACATTCAGATTCAGATGATGCTCTGCAGAGCCCCATTGTCAGGATCCTTGGGGGTCCCAGTCAGGGCTGTGGAGTCGGTAAGCCAAACCTCTGACTCCTCAGTCTCCATGATTCCGACTCCACCAAAATGGGCTCGGACTCCACAGCTCTGGTCCCAGTGATGGTGAGAGTTAGGTTCTGCAGAGCATGATGTGAATGTAGCAGAGCATGATGTGAATGTAGCACCTCAGCGTCATTGGCAGCAGCCAACTACAGTTAACACCTATCTCTCAGTCCCATAAGCAATGACTGAAGCTGCGCATCCTCCATCTCCGCCTCAATCAGGCAGTCGGACCCCCATCAATCAGTAAATTAGCCCCTAGCCTATGGATAGGGGATTACTTGATATCTTGGGCTAATCCCTTTTCAGCATTGCTGGATGTATAACGCGAGTCTTCCCTCTTGCTCCTTCCGCAGACTCTCTTGCCTGAGATCTCTGACGTTGCGTGGCCCTCTCTGGAGGATGATGCTGGTTGTGTGACACGTCTGGAGGACGGCAGTGTAAACGTTTCCTCGTTGGATGGACATGCTCATTTGTACATGACGGCGCTACAGAAGGAATTGACTGTGAAGTTCTTATGTCAGCTCAGCTGTGCTCCAGAAAATACAACCCACAATAAAGAGAACACTGACCCCCAAATGGCAAAGATCTACCCCACAAGAAACGTGAACAGGTCAAAATATTCCTCCTGGGTCCTCCCACCAGAGTCCCCGTTATGTCTGACAAAACACGCCTGCCTGTACACGTGGCTGCTGCAGCGCTTCTCTGTGGCCGACTGTCCACCGTCATTTCAGTATCCCATGGACTCAGCGCTTCGCTTCCACCGAGAGTTTCCCCGACAAGGTGATGATATAAAGCAACTTGTGGATGAAGAGGAGACTGCAACTGAGTCTAATTCTCGAGAAATAAAAACAGTGTCGGCTTTACCAAGAGCGTTACCACTAACCTGCTCTGCCGCACACGTGCACAGGTAGGGGTCACATCGCAGCCCTCTGGGGACCTATTTATGGGCTGCGGAACAAAGATTAAAGGGAATATCCAGAGCTTTCTGTAGAACCGAAAATGTGCCTAAGCTCGAACGGGTAGGTGTTGTGTACGGCGCTGTTCTTCCCAGGCACAGAGCAGTCACAGACCGCTCCTGCAGGCGATTCTGCTGACGTCACATTGACAGAGCGGAGGCTTCTTTAACACCTTCTCTGCTCTGTTGACAGGGTGTGACCTCCGACGTCATTCTGACTCCCCCAGTTAGACAGCGGGAATTTGGCTGTCAATCGGAACGATGTCATAAGTCACACCCTGTCGACAGAGTGTTGCGGAATAGAAGCCTCTGCTCTGTTGACGTGACGTCAGCTGGATCCCTGTGACCGCTCTGTGCCGGGGAAGAACGGCGCCGTGCACAACAGGCAGGTTTAGGCACATTTTTTGATTTTTCAGAAAGTCCCGGATATCCCCTTCAAACAGGCGCTGCCCATTAGGACCTGCTTTTTGGTTCCTTTTATCTGAATAGTGCTGCTCCTTTGTAGAGGGCCGTCCTATATACAGTAGGGGTCTGCAGATGGGATGAGCCCCCTTGTATTTCCAGACGCAGACATTACCGGTGATGTGACTATTGGTCACGTGCTCACAATATAAGGTTGGCCTAGTTCTGTCCAGTGTCCGTACCTACATTAGGTGGGAATATAGCCGTGATGTGGAGCCCCCTGCTGAGCAATGACAGCCGGACACTATTCTTGTCCCATTCACAATGTCCAGAAAAGATATGTAGGGTTTTGTCCTCACCACGAGAATAAAAAATAAATCTATATATAATCCGAGAGGACCGTGAGCAAATATCCGTGTTATTTTATGGATTCCACTGGGAGAAGGCGATGATTGATAACAGCGGGGCTAATTCTCATGTGGATTTTCCTATCGCCCCCGTAGCCTTGGATTTCTGCCATATTATAACTACACGTCCCTTTTGCCCAGGGCTGTGGAGTCGGTAAGCTAAACCTCCCACTCCTCAATTTCCATGACACCCACTCCACCAAAGTGGGCTCCGACTACGACTCCAGCTCCACAGCCCTGCTTTTGCGGCCACCCTAGAATGGCTGTCTACCTCTACCCCAATATCCTGCAGCTTTGATGAATCCATTCTGTACATTGTAGCATAGTTAACCCCTTCTGGTAGGGTGTTTGGCCCCATCTGAGCTGCTGGCAGCCGTTACTTGTCATGCCCGGGTTGTCCGGCGCACATGAAGGATCCTTAAATTGTATCCAGCTCTTGCAAACTCTTCTCACTTCTTTGTACTCGATCTGGGCGCTCTGAGGCCGATCAGTAGTGTAAGCGCCATTCACACCGTGTCTCGTTACAGATGGAGCTCTTGTAGATTCTCTCTGGAAGGAGAAGACGCGCTGGCAGCTGATCCATTGCCCGTGAAGGCGGTGATCTACAATGGCGTTCTCTACAGGTGAAGCATTAGTGATCATATTTAGACTGGTTGCATTTTACTATATTGTGCACTTCATAAGGGATCTCACATTTCTCAGAGATGGGAGGATCCCATCTGGACCAGACTCAGGGGAAATAAGGTGGCGTCAAGTCCTCCTGTGTGGGTGACAATCCTCTGATTTTACAGAGGGGGTTCTGTCACTTGACGCACAAAATGCCACAGGGTCTACAGATATAGTGCCTGGCCCCTCTGTCCTATTCTTTAAAGTGTTACTTGTGACTATGCGATACTTTACCACTACACAGACACCATGAATATTTTCTAATCCGCGTGCACTGGGTAAAAAAAGAGCATGCATGGCTTATAAGTCTCCTCACTCTGACTTGCCACTCTCCACTGGGAGAAACCTTACCCCATAGATCCTGAGCATGGAGGGCACGGGGCTGTTCCTCCGGGCAGCAGCAGTGCTGGTTGTGATGTTTTGGTGTCCAGGGGGTCAGGCCTGTGCTACCCCCTCCTGGAGTAAGTCCTGCCCATGTATGTTAATTCCTGAAGAGTATCTGATGCCTGTCAGCAGGGGAGAATGCAATAAGGGGCTCCTGAAGGAGCTTGTTGTGGGTGAAACCATCTGGATAATGAAAGTCCTGACGACACGCTCCTAGTCTGCCCTTTGTTTTCCCAATTACGGTGTACACTGTGCTGAAAGCTGTTATATAGGCTGCCCCCTGCTGGCATCTGCCTTTGTATAACTTTTAAAAAGATTTCTGGCCTATAAAAAACAAACTACTAGGTCCTCTCGCAGCCATTGTGTGCCCCCTGCCTGCAGCGCTGTGGGCCGCTGGGGTCTGTATTGCATTTATCAGAAAACATATACTGGATTTCAGCTCCGGCTGTAGACGCTGTGTAATGTTCGGCCTCATCCACAGTTTGACCGTTCATCTTATTTGTATCAGGTTCATTTTGGATGGATCCAGTGTGGTGGAAATTCACCCGGGCGATGGCTCCGTCTTTATTTCTGAGGGCGATTCTATGGGAAAATATTTCAAACATTGCTTCATAAAGGAGGACACCAAACAGGTACGTGGTGCTGAGACGTCGGTGTGCGCAGCTTCTAGTGGTCCTGACTCCATGAAGAGCATTAGTCTCATCTCTGACGTTTATAGGAGATGCAGTGGATGTGTTATAGGCAGATCCTACCCCGGTACCCCGCACCCCCGGTACCCCGCACCCCCGGTACCCCGCACCCGCAGACCTCTATCCCACCCAGTGAGGCATCCTGTGGCCGCTGCATTTAGACAGACTCTTTAGTGACTCTTCATTCACTTCTATGGGACTTCGCTGAGCAAGTGTCCTTGACTGTTTCATTTATGAGACATTTTATGGCAAATTATTTACAATAGGGAAAACCCATTAACCCCTTCCCGACATGGCTATTTTATGATTTTTGCTTTTCCTGTCTTGATTCCCAGAGCCATAACTTTTATTTCTCCATTCATATAGCATTATAAGGGCTTCTTTTTGAGGGGAAAATTGTACTTTTGAAACACACCATTTGTTTTCTCATGTGATGTACTGGAAAGTGGGGGAAAAAATCAAATGCTTTTCTGACATTTAACTCCGATACGGCTTTTTAAAATGGGTCGGTTCCAAACATCAGAGTGTGTACGATGTCGCTCATCGGATGCAGATTTCATCCATATGATATGGAGATGTCCTCTTATTCTTCATTATTGGAAAGAGGTGACATCACTACTAGCATCGTTGCTATTAATTCCTGTCCCCCTTGATCCGCTAGTTTGTATATTTGGAGTTTGGAAGGAGGAGACCTGAGATCATTACATTGACATTTTCTTGCGTGAGACGCTCTTTCTGGCACGGAAAGTATTGGCATTGCGGTGGATGGGGAGCCCATGTCCATCTGTGAGGACTTGGATTGATCTGGTTAATTCGATCATTCCATATTAACTCACGCTATATCAGAACAGAGGGTGTCCGGGAAAATGTGAAAAAATCTGGTGTAGGTGGAATTCATCCCATCTTTATAGATATGTCATGATGATGGGTTGTTTCTGGTTGGGGACATCGCATGGGGGGACAGGCACGAAGTAACACGGCGAATTAGTAGTTACAGTAGATACAGTTCTAATTCAAGAGTTTTGGTTTTATAAGTTTTTTTTTTTTATTTACACAATGCATATGTTACAACTGATCCAACATTTATAACAATTCTAAGTTAATGCTGGTTAAAGGTGAAAATTGCATTTTATCATATGTTTAACAATGCATAGTTTATATGTACTGTGTACTATGTTCAATAATCTTGAATGCAAATGTGTATGTAACAGTTTATTTTGTTGTTAATAAACGAATTAAAAAAAAAAATGCTTTTCTGAGAGTGCCTCTGAGCCCCTCCGCTCTTTCCTTACTGTGTGTTATTTGTGTGCCCTCAGACGGACGAGCGGCTGTACACTGCGCGGGATCTGCCCCCCGACACCCCCCGGGCTCCGTATTCGGTGCGCTCGCTCATAGCCCAGGCTGCCAGGTCGGTATTCCTGTTGTGCCAGTGCTGAATGCGTCAGACTGTCCATGGGCACCAGAGTCAGGCTCTGTGCGCACACTGCGCTTTTTTCTGTGCAGATTTGTCACAAAACCTGAATGGTTTCCTGAGGCCAGTAAAGTGACTGAGCACCCTGACGTCTTATTTTTTACCTGCAGAGTTAAATCTGCAGGATGTCCCTCATACTAATGAGTGGGGGAAAAATCTGCAACAGAAATTGCCGTAAAAATGTACCCAATTTACTCTGCGTTTCTCTTGCCAAGAGATGCAAAAGTGGCGAGAATCCCCTAAGGGTATGTGCACACATTAAGTACCGTATTTTTTTGGACCATAAGACGCACCACAAATGTTTGGGTCACAGAAGGCGGGGTTCCTGCTTCAGGAGGCCGGCAGCGGCAGGACTGGGGTGATGCTGGGCCCGCTGGGAGGAGGGGGTGTCCCGGCGCTACAGGCCCTGGGCTCTCCTAAGATGTCTGCACTGACCAGAGTCCTCCTTCCCATTGACTTCCCAGCCCGCATTGTTCTTGCCATAGTCCAGTAATTTGCCTGCTCGAAATTAAAATGATTTTGAGAGAAGAGCAGAGAGTTAAAGCCGCCGTCTCGTCCTGTGCTCCGTCTCGGGGTCTCTGCTGCTGGCACAGATTATACTTTACAACAGGCAGCAGACAGCAAGCTACACAGAAGGGAGCCCCCTATTGGTGGAGTTCTTTTTCTGGGTATAATTGTCATTTGTCAGACCCGAAGCATTGGCGATTTGTTGAAGTGTTCTATGAATTTGCATTGGATTCAAGAATATAGAGTTATTGCTGGATTAATTAATAAGTTATTAAAGCACCACTCCAGCATTTTTATTTATTTTGGCACTGGAGTGGTGCTACTAATCTAAGATCTCTGACCCCAGTATTATAATTACCAGCTTCCGTCATCCGCTCTTGGCAGCGCTGCTACGGTCTACTATTAGTAACACCACTCCAGCTCTGCAATAAAAAAAAATTCCACTGGAGTGGCGCTTTAAGGCTATGTGCACACGTCAGGATTATTTGCAGAAATTTCCTGAACAAAACCGGACTTTTTCCGCAGGAAATCTGCATGCGTTTTTCTCGCATTTTTTTGAGCTGATTTTTCTCGTTTTTTTCCGGAGCTTCCCAATGCATTAAATAGCGGGAAATCCACAAAAAATCCACAAAATTAATGAACATGCTGCGTTTTTTTCCGCGATCCTTTTTTTTCGTGGAAAAAAAAACACATGTGCACAAAAATTGTGGATTGCATTCTGTTAATAGCATGCTTAATGGATGCGTTTTTTTTTCGTGGTTTTATCGCTTTTTTATAGCGAAAAAGACGCGAAAAATCCGGAACGTGTGCACACAGCCTTATAAAGAAATGCAATGAGCATCACAAGCCCAGGGGTTGACCACCGAAGGCTCCTTTTTCCACGTGCACTGACCTTTCTTCCCAATGAAGGGGCGGTCACAGCCTTCCCAAGGCAAGATTAGCAAATGTACCAACACCCGCATCCTGACTTGTTTCTAGATTTCTAGGAAAGCTGGGTTTCAGAGGCACTTTTTCATCATTAATGGATTAAACACATCCTTCTGCCACTTCCATTGTTACGTGTTGATGGCATGTAAGCAGCAAGGGTTTGATGTCGTCTGTTTTAGTATAGAATATTATATAGGGGATGGATCTCTATTGTGGGTCCCTACGGAATATATTGGTGGCCATGTTGATAGTCTGTGGCTTGCGGATCAGAGCCCTGCGCACGTCTCCTACCTGCGGAATCCCCCGAGCCTCTGGATTAGAGGAGGATGCTGCAGGTAGAATCAGGTCTGCAGGGTTACGTTCCAGCAGCCACAGACTACAGACGTGACCGCTGGACCAGGGTCCTGGGAGTTTTTTGCTGAATTCTTCTTTCCTTTACTTTTTTCTTCCCAGGTTCTTGGAATTTTGCTGCAAGCACAAGCTGTCCATCATCAGTCTTCTGCCTGACACCTGCTGCTGGAGGACGGTGCGGATTTCCATGTGTCATTTCCATGTGTATTTGAATAAGCATTTTCTTGCCACTATGCAAAACGCAGGATAGAAAAGCTCAGGGTGGAGGCTACGGAAGTGATCCCAAGCCCTCAAATATGCAAAAAGGGGAAATGTGTGAGATGTTCTAGATCCTCATTGTGGCCAAATCAGACTCTGAGACCCCAAATCATCAACACTTTATACCAAAATTGGCGTGAAAAGCTGGAAAAAGCAACTATTTTTGTAAAATGCGCGGCTGTGCCAAAACTTGGGAACCTGCCCATCTCCAACAAAATGGGTGGAGCTGGGATAGGAGGCTTGACGGGGCGTGACGACCACCACTCGACGTTCCTTATACCACAAATCTTACTCCAGTCTCTGACTAGAGTGATATTTGTGGTGGGTGCAGATGGACGCGTACACCACCTCGCGCCTCATTCGATTAATTAAGAATTGACTCTTAATAAGTCATGCATCTCGCACTCAACCCCGGCCCCTTATGATGACCAACGGGCATGTGCACACGTTGAGTATTTGTAGCAGACTTTTCTGCACCAAAAACCAGTGTTGGCAGGAAAATACTGCGTGGTTTTGTTTTTTTTTTTTTGTCCCATTCGTTTTAATGAGTGAAAAAAGATGCAAAACACGTCACGCCGCAGATTTACAAAAATGCGTTAACTGTTCAAATTTGCAGGGAAAAAAGTAGGCATTAGACCTACCGGTAGTAGGTTTTCTAGGAGGCCATCAGGACTGCACCATCAGGAGGTTGTCCATCTTATCCTTGATAGGGACCGGGACACAGAAGAGGTTAAATGGCCCCTCTCTCCACCACCCCTCAGTGATTTTTCAAGTACCACACCAGGATGGATGCGACTCTATTTTATTTAGTTTTCCTTCTACATAAGTTACCGTCACATAGATAGGAATTTAAAAGGAGGGAATGTAGTTGGTGCGGTCACGATGGACTCCTGGAAAAACTATTACCGGTAGGTCTAATGCCTACTTTCCAAGACGTCCCTCCTGACAGCACCATCAGTAGAATGCCAGAAGATACATTCATGGCAGGACCACAGCTTGGAGGATCTTCCTACCGAAGACCATCTTTTGGCCAGATAAAACTTCCCAGCTTATAGTGTCTATGTCCATGTTGCATCGCTGCAGATTTGGTCCACCGAGGCCCCTGCTTGCTCTCTCCAAGAAGTGGCTTCTGCTCTCGTGGAATGGACTCTGGTATGGATTGGAGGAGACATCCCTTCTGATATGGTTTGACCTTCCATAGCTGGCTGACTAGATGTACTAGAACCTCAGTTCCCGCCTGCACATACTTTAAATAGTATTGTCTCACCTGTCTTCCATCTGAATCGTCAAAGGTGGTTCCCCTTTAAATTAGGATTCGGCGCCTTTTTTCACATCTCCCGGAAGTGTGTTCCACAGTGCGACGCGCTCCGGGTACTAGAGGCCTGCGCGTCATCCCCCTGTAACCGGAAATGCCCTTTCTTGCTTGAATCTTCGGTGCGTATCGGAGCCGGGTGAGCCGTGAGCCCCTGAGGAGGGGAAGCGGCTCACTCCAGGAGGCACTGCTTGACTGGATAGGCCTAGGGACCGCTAGTTTGGCAGGGTGTCGGCCTCCAGACTTCCTGCAGGAGGACGGGGAGAGATGATGAGCATCCCGTCCTGGTCCTCCTGCGTCAGGAGCTCCAGCTCACCGGAAGATGTAAGGTACACCTCTCTGCTCCCGTCCCTGATAGAGACAGGAAAGTCACCAAGGGGTGGTGGAGGGAGGGACCTTTTAACCTCTTGTGTGTCCCTATCAAGGATAAGAAGGACAACCTCCTGAGAGACGTCCTGAGAAATAAGCATCGTGTGCATGAGATTTCAGAAATCTGAGTGCAGCGTTTTTTCGCTTGAAAAATGCAGCATGTGAACAGACCCCAAGTCAGTTTTATTCTATGCGCTTCAAGGTTATGTAACTGTCACTCCATAAAGTATGGTCCTAAAAGCAACCAATGACATTACAGCTTTTATTTTTTGCAAGAATGATTGAAAAATGATTGCCCATTGTTACATAGTTTTGATATAACTTTGTATTCAGGAAGCAAATGAAGAATACAAAATTTCTGTGCGAAGGTGAACATGACCTGTAAGCGTCTGAGTAATAAAATTGCCTTGTGATTCATTATTCTGGGGCTGATTCATGAGGACTGGCGGTTTGCAGGCCGGTGTTAATGAAGGGTTGGCTGGAGTACGATGCGCGGACCTATAACGAGGTGCACACCACTTAATGACTGTGGAGCGTCTCTGTGGTTGTGCCTCCCCAGATATACTACTCCATTATTTTAGTTTATTTTTTTTTTTGAAAGTTTTCAAAGCGCTTTACGCCATTGTTCTGGTGTAAAAGCTTTGATGATTTGGGGCCTCTGTTCTGTTAGATCAGGTAAAACATTTTTCCCTTCCCCATGACAGCACCGGTACATGAGAGATGGTCCCGCCCCCAAGAACAGGAAACCTGCATAGGAGATAAAAGATGGGGGCGGCACCTCTCTCCTCAGTTTGGTTTCCTGTTCTTGCGGGGAACCTGCGGTGCTGCATGGGGAGAGGTCTCCCTTGCTAAGGCCGGTCTCTGACCGAGGTCCGCGGTGGGAGCAGCGGCGGCGGCGTGCGCGTCGCCTCCATACCTGAAGCTGCATGGGCGTCCTTCCCCACTGCGGACTCCCCGGCGTCCGCTCCTGGCCGGAGGCTGGGCTGGAGGAGAAACTGAAAAGAGCGTGCCCATCACGACGCTGGCGCCGAGTGAATGGAGGAACTTCCGGGTGAGAACCGGAAGTGACGCTGTAAGCTGAAGGAGCGGTGTGCTGACACTCCCCGGGGGGGAGGAAGTTGAGAGGCGCACACACCGCTTCCTGGCCGGCCATATTTAAGTTACAAGGCGGCATGCAGGCACCGGTAACGGTCTCCTGCAAGATGGCAGATCCAAAGAAATCAGCGATCTCAGCAGAGAACCCACAGCCTGTCGTGGTACTAAGGGTCCGGTGGGTGAGTGCCTTTTGTAAGGCAAAAAACATGTTAGTAACTCTTGTGTTTTCTATATATATATATGCAGGGAAAGAAAGTTACCTCTAAACAAAGGCGCCTAAGTTGGACGCGGCTATCGCAAGTACCTCCAGAGGCATAGCACTTCCCTTCGAGGATATGGGGGCCTTAAAAGACCCCCTAGATAAAAAGGCGGATGCCTTTCTAAAATCAGCCTGGGAAGCCTCAACTTGGGTATTCAAGCCGGGAGTAGCGGCTACCTGCACTGCCCGTGCCATGGTTAAATGGCTGGAGGAACTAAGCGACCAAATAAAAAACAAGTGTCCAAGAGACAGACTTCTAGAAGTCATCCCTCCACTTCAAAATGCAGCAGGATTCCTGGCGGACGCTGCCATTGATTCAGTACGGTTTGCTGCCCGGGCTAGTGCCCTCTCTAACTCAGGGAGAAGAGCGTTATGGTTAAAAAACTGGAATGCTGATTTTCAATCAAAAGTGAAGCTCTGTGCTGTACCCTGTGAGGGGCAATATTTATTCGGCAGGGCTTTAAATGAGATTTTAGAAAAAGCGGCGGACAAGAAGAAACCCTTTCCTCCACCTCCCTTCTTTAAACGACGCTGGTATGACAACCGTCGGTCCTTTCGAGGATCGGGTAGAGGCCGAGGCCGCCCAACGGATAGAACCACATGGGGGAAACCCTGGGGTGAAAAAAGAGAAAGAGGGTTTCTTTTCAATAAACCTCCAAAACCAGATCCCAAACAATGACGCCATATTCCAGGTGGGAGGAAGGTTACGGTTTTTTGTCCATCAGTGGGTAACCTTACAGCCGTCTCCATGGATAATCAACTTGTTATCAGACGGCCTACGATTAAACTTCATCTCCCTGCCTCCTCACCGAATAAAAGTTACTCGGGTGGCCAAAAAGAACCAGTTAGTCCTCGAAAAAGAAGTTCGTCTTCTTTTAGACAAAAAAGTCCTGGTAAGAGTACCTCCACAGGAAATAGGGAGGGGGTTTTACAGCACCCTTTTCCTTACTCCAAAACCGGACGGGTCTTTAAGAACAATCTTCAACCTAAAAGAATTAAACAAATTCATCCGAGTGGAAAAATTCAAAATGGAGACTCTGAGAACTGCGGTAAAACTGCTGTATCCAGGATGTTATATGGCAGTCATAGACCTTACCGATGCCTATTATCATGTGCCAATCAGCAGAGAGCATCAACAATTCCTGAGGTTGGTGGTGCAGCTGGGGCAGGTCTACACCCACCTACAATACCAATGTCTCCCCTTTGGGGTATCAGTGGCTCCTCGTATCTTTACGAAAATAATTTCGGAAGTAGCATCCTTCGTAAGGAGAGAAAACATTCTACTAGTGCCCTATTTGGACGATTTCCTCCTTATAGCCGACAATCAAGAAGATTGCATAAAAGCAGTTACGACAGTACGAGAGCTGCTTACCAAACTAGGGTGGATAATAAATTTAAAAAAATCAAGATTGAATCCGGTCCAGATACAAGAGTTCCTAGGAATACAATTAAATTCAATCAGACATGTCTGTATCCTTCCAGACAGAAAAGTCGAGGCCATAAAACAACGAGTAAGACAAATACAGTTGGCCCAATATGTCTCGGTGAGGGAAGCCATGTCCCTCCTAGGTATGCTAACTGCAACAATTCCAGCAGTCCAATGGGCACAACTTCATTCAAGGGACCTACAGTGGCAGATCCTGTCAGAACAAACAAAAATACCTTACAACTTAAATCGAAAAATCGTATTGTCACAACATGTACGGGACTCTCTAAACTGGTGGCTAGATTCCGAAAATCTAAAAAAAGGGGTCCCATGGTCAATCCAGAATCCGGTGGTACTTACCACAGATGTGAGCCCGTTAGGTTGGGGGGCACACCTATCAGATCGGATCCTACAGGGGCTATGGGATCCACAAATGCAATTAGCCTCCTCAAACTTGAAAGAATTAACAGCGGTAAGGCAAGCGATTCTTCAAACGGAGGAGGATGTCAAAGGGAAACATCTGGTAGTGTTGTCCGACAACAGCACAACGGTGTCGTATATAAATCGACAGGGGGGAACCAGATCAAGTCCCCTAATGGAAGAAGCAGGAAGACTATTTCTTTGGGCCGAAAACCACCTTTTATCTCTCACAAGTACACACTTGAAGCGGTCGGACAACTTTGCAGATTTTCTGAGTCGTCACATCCTGCACCAAGGCGAGTGGTCGCTGAATCAAAGAATATTTGGAGAAATCTGTGCCATCTGGGGGCTTCCTCAAGTGGATCTTTTTTCCACAAGGCAGAATCGAAAAGTAGAAAGATTCTACTCTCTAAACCCGAAAGAAAACCCGGAAGGAGTAGATGCGTTACTGCACCAATGGAGATTCCAACTAGCCTATGCGTTTCACCCAATCCCATTAATCCCCACAGTCCTGAAAAAGATCCGAGAAGAGAAATCGCGCATAATCTTAATCGCACCCTTCTGGCCAAAGAGAGCTTGGTTCACTTGACTCAGACGTATGTCCATCTCGGACCCATGGATACTTCCAGAGGTCCCAAGTCTTCTGCACCAGGGTCCAGTGACACATCCTCAGGTTCACAGCCTACACCTTACTGCTTGGAACTTGAGAGGGGACTTCTAGCAAAGGGGTTCTCGGATCCGTTGGTTACTACTCTACTGTCCAGTAGAAAGAAGATCACGGCTGATAAATACCAAAGGGTATGGGGAAAATTTTTAGAATTCTCAGGCCGACGGATAACAGATACCGTTCAGAAAGTCCCTATATCAGAAATCCTAGAATTTCTCCAAAAGGGGCTGGAAAGAGGATTATCTACCAGCACCCTAAAAGTGCAAGTCTCGGCGCTTAGTGCCCTGTTTGACCAAAAATTGGCTGATCACCCCTGGGTGTATAGGTTCATTCGGGCCTCCTTTACAGCCAGGCCATTTAAACCTCGTCCAAAGGTCGCTCCCTGGGATTTAAATTTAGTTTTAAATGCCTTGACCTCTTCTCCTTTTGAGCCTCTTTCCTCCATATCGGAAAAAGCGCTAACTTTAAAAACGGTCCTTCTCATTGCCCTTACCTCAGCCAGACGCATTAGTGAGCTTCAGGCTATATCTATAGACCCTCCTTACACTACATTTCTAGAGGACAGGGTAATTATAAAATCTGATCCGGCCTTCTTACCAAAGGTCAACTCGAAATTTCACAGGGACCAGGAGATAGTCTTGCCTTCATTTTGTGCCAATCCAAAATCCCAGGGAGAAGAAACCTTCCATTGCTTGGACGTCAGACGTTGCCTACTTCAATATATAGAAGTGACAAAACCATGGTGACAGTCTTCAGCCCTTTTTGTCTCCTTTCAGGGGGCAAACAGGGGAAAAAAGGCCACAAAATCAACCATTGCACGATGGCTCCGTATGGCTATATCACTTTCCTATTCCTCTTCGGGGCAGGTCCCTCCACCTGGTGTTACGGCCCACTCTACTAGGGCTATTTCCACATCTTGGGCAGAGAGGGCAAATGCGTCTATAGAGCAAATCTGTAATGCAGCAGTATGGTCTTCACCCTCTACTTTCTTCCGCCATTATAGATTAAATCTAGGGCTGTCAGATCTTGCCTTTGGTAAAAAAGTACTATCTGCCGTTGTCCCACCCTAGAGGTTCTTTCTATTTCTTCCTCTCATGTACCGGTGCTGTCATGGGGAAGGGAAAAAATGATAATTACTTACGAGTAATTTGATTTTCCAGATCCATGACAGCACCGCTCTAGTTCCCGCCCTATCTTGGTGATGGTGTGTGATTCACAAAAAAAAAAAATCTTAAAAAAAAAAAAAAATCCACAAACAAAAGATGGGGTAATAACCACTTAACATAACAATAGATAAATAGTCTTAGAGTTTAAAATAATGTATATATGCCTAAAACTAACATAGCGGTTACCTTACATTCTCTGTAAACAAACTGAGGAGAGAGGTGCCGCCCCCATCTTTTATCTCCTATGCAGGTTTCCTGTTCTTGGGGGCGGGACCATCTCTCATGTACCGGTGCTGTCATGGATCTGGAAAATCAAATTACCCGTAAGTAATTATCATTTTTCCATTTGGAATAATTTAAAAAAAAAAACAAACTCGTGTGTAGATATTACTGTTGCTTGCGTGTCATTGTACCCCCTACTTCTTTATTGAGTCCTCTCAAAATGCCCACCACTAGTGAGAGCCTGTGCATGGTCTGCACAATACCCGAAATACAAGCAGGTCTGAACGGTCGGACAGAGCTCCCAAACATGAGACATTCGATGGGGGGAATGAAACAAAACACCAGGGTTGGTCAGGTGCCATAACATGTATGTAATCGTTCAATTTAGCCCAGTTTTTTCCAGTCAGGATACTTTGATCCCAGCCAGGTCCCCGGAGGTGTCACTGATGTCCCAGCCTGATCTGCCTCATCCCTGTGGGGGTAGGGCCTTGTTGGGGCAGCGCCTGGGTGGGAGTCAGGTTGGGCTAGACTGCTCCTCTTGCTCTATTCAAGGTAATAATATTTGGGGACACATTAAAACACATTTTTACCAAAAAAATGTAGGGCACTGTGGATAACCACTGAGGGTAAAAGGGAGTCTGTCAGCAGGTTTTTGCTACCTCATCTGAGAGCAGCATAATGAAGGTAAAGAGACCCTGAATCCAACGATGTATCACTTAGATTACTGGGTGCAGCGGATCTGACACCATCAGAATTTTTAGATTTGGCATGAAGCTGAGCTGAGAAAACTAACCCCGCCCACACCACAACAAACCCCGCCCACCCCAGGCTCTCTGTGTACATTGCCTATAGACAGTGAGGCGCTCATCACAGGAGGGGGTGTGTCTGTCTAGCATGCACGAGCTGGTGTGGCCCAGTAATAAGCTACTGGTGCTATAACAATCATTGCAAGCAAACAAAAACACCGAGCTTGATGAGAGAGGCATCACTGAAATCTGTGTTTCAACCTCTGCAGCATGCTGTCTTCAGATTATGTAGCAAAAACCTGCTGACAGATTCCCTTTAAGCATCTTCTACATATTCCCAAACAAAGCCGTTGATTCTTCTTGTTGCTGTTTTCGCCATCTGACAAGTTTCCTAGTTATAAATGATATTTCAGAAAGTGAAGCAGAAAATATCAGGGATTCCCGCTGATCTCACTGGACCTGCTGCTGCACATACTGTATTGGGGTCAGACATCTCCTCGGCTGCTGCACATACTGTATTGGGGTCAGACATCTCCTCGGCTGCTGCACATACTGTAATGGGGTCAGACATCTCCTCGGCTGCTGCACATAATGTATTGGGGTCAGACATCTCCTCGGCTGCTGCACATACTGTATTGGGGTCAGACATCTCCTCGGCTGCTGCACATGCTGTAATGGGGTCAGACATCTCCTCGGCTGCTGCACATACTGTATTGGGGTCAGACATCTCCTCGGCTGCTGCACATACTGTATTGGGGTCAGACATCTCCTCGGCTGCTGCACATACTGTATTGGGGTCAGACATCTCCTCGGCTGCTGCACATACTGTATTGGGGTCAGACATCTCCTCGGCTGCTGCACATACTGTATTGGGGTCAGACATCTCCTCGGCTGCTGCACATACTGTATTGGGGTCACGCAGCTCCTCGGCTGCTGCACATACTGTATTGGGGTCAGACATCTCCTCGGCTGCTGCACATACTGTATTGGGGTCAGACGACATCTCGGCTGCTGCACATACTGTATTGGGGTCAGACATCTCCTCGGCTGCTGCACATACTGTATTTGGGTCAGACATCTCCTCGGCTGCTGCACATACTGTATTGGGGTCAGACATCTCCTCGGCTGCTGCACATACTGTATTGGGGTCACGCAGCTCCTCGGCTGCTGCACATACTGTATTGGGGTCACGCAGCTCCTCGGCTGCTGCACATACTGTATTGGGGTCACACATCTCCTCGGCTGCTGCACATACTGTATTGGGGTCAGACATCTCCTCGGCTGCTGCACATACTGTATTGGGGTCACACATCTCCTCGGCTGCTGCACATACTGTATTGGGGTCACACATCTCCTCGGCTGCTGCACATACTGTATTGGGGTCACACAGCTCCTCGGCTGCTGCACATACTGTATTGGGGTCAGACATCTCCTCGGCTGCTCTACATACTGTATTGGGGTCAGACATCTCCTCGGCTGCTGCACATACTGTAATGGGGTCAGACATCTCCTCGGCTGCTGCACATAATGTATTGGGGTCACACATCTCCTCGGCTGCTGCACATACTGTATTGGGGTCACACATCTCCTCGGCTGCTGCACATACTGTATTGGGGTCAGACATCTCCTCGGCTGCTGCACATACTGTATTGGGGTCACGCAGCTCCTCGGCTGCTGCACATACTGTATTGGGGTCACACATCTCCTCGGCTGCTGCACATACTGTATTGGGGTCACACATCTCCTCGGCTGCTGCACATACTGTATTGGGGTCAGACATCTCCTCGGCTGCTGCACATACTGTATTGGGGTCAGACATCTCCTCGGCTGCTGCACATACTGTATTGGGGTCAGACATCTCCTCGGCTGCTGCACATACTGTATTGGGGTCACGCAGCTCCTCGGCTGCTGCACATACTGTATTGGGGTCACACATCTCCTCGGCTGCTGCACATACTGTATTGGGGTCAGACATCTCCTCGGCTGCTGCACATACTGTATTGGGGTCAGACATCTCCTCGGCTGCTGCACATACTGTATTGGGGTCAGACGACATCTCGGCTGCTGCACATACTGTATTGGGGTCAGACATCTCCTCAGCTGCTGCACATACTGTATTGGGGTCAGACATCTCCTCGGCTGCTGCACATACTGTATTGGGGTCAGACATCTCCTCGGCTGCTGCACATACTGTATTGGGGTCAGACATCTCCTCGGCTGCTGCACATACTGTATTGGGGTCACGCAGCTCCTCGGCTGCTGCACATACTGTATTGGGGTCACACATCTCCTCGGCTGCTGCACATACTGTATTGGGGTCAGACATCTCCTCGGCTGCTGCACATACTGTATTGGGGTCACACATCTCCTCGGCTGCTGCACATACTGTATTGGGGTCACACATCTCCTCGGCTGCTGCACATACTGTATTGGGGTCACACAGCTCCTCGGCTGCTGCACATACTGTATTGGGGTCAGACATCTCCTCGGCTGCTCTACATACTGTATTGGGGTCAGACATCTCCTCGGCTGCTGCACATACTGTAATGGGGTCAGACATCTCCTCGGCTGCTGCACATAATGTATTGGGGTCACACATCTCCTCGGCTGCTGCACATACTGTATTGGGGTCAGACATCTCCTCGGCTGCTGCACATACTGTATTGGGGTCAGACATCTCCTCGGCTGCTGCACATACTGTATTGGGGTCACGCAGCTCCTCGGCTGCTGCACATACTGTATTGGGGTCACACATCTCCTCGGCTGCTGCACATACTGTATTGGGGTCACACATCTCCTCGGCTGCTGCACATACTGTATTGGGGTCAGACATCTCCTCGGCTGCTGCACATACTGTATTGGGGTCACACATCTCCTCGGCTGCTGCACATACTGTATTGGGGTCACACAGCTCCTCGGCTGCTGCACATACTGTATTGGGGTCAGACATCTCCTCGGCTGCTCTACATACTGTATTGGGGTCAGACATCTCCTCGGCTGCTGCACATACTGTAATGGGGTCAGACATCTCCTCGGCTGCTGCACATAATGTATTGGGGTCACACATCTCCTCGGCTGCTGCACATACTGTATTGGGGTCAGACATCTCCTCGGCTGCTGCACATACTGTAATGGGGTCAGACATCTCCTCGGCTGCTGCACATACTGTATTGGGGTCACACAGCTCCTCGGCTGCTGCACATACTGTATTGGGGTCAGACATCTCCTCGGCTGCTCTACATACTGTATTGGGGTCAGACATCTCCTCGGCTGCTGCACATACTGTAATGGGGTCAGACATCTCCTCGGCTGCTGCACATACTGTATTGGGGTCACGCAGCTCCTCGGCTGCTGCACATACTGTATTGGGGTCACACATCTCCTCGGCTGCTGCACATACTGTATTGGGGTCACACATCTCCTCGGCTGCTGCACATACTGTATTGGGGTCAGACATCTCCTCGGCTGCTGCACATACTGTATTGGGGTCAGACATCTCCTCGGCTGCTGCACATACTGTATTGGGGTCAGACATCTCCTCGGCTGCTGCACATACTGTATTGGGGTCAGACATCTCCTCGGCTGCTGCACATACTGTATTGGGGTCACGCAGCTCCTCGGCTGCTGCACATACTGTATTGGGGTCACACATCTCCTCGGCTGCTGCACATACTGTATTGGGGTCAGACATCTCCTCGGCTGCTGCACATACTGTATTGGGGTCAGACATCTCCTCGGCTGCTGCACATACTGTATTGGGGTCAGACGACATCTCGGCTGCTGCACATACTGTATTGGGGTCAGACATCTCCTCGGCTGCTGCACATACTGTATTGGGGTCAGACATCTCCTCGGCTGCTGCACATACTGTATTGGGGTCAGACATCTCCTCGGCTGCTGCACATACTGTATTGGGGTCAGACATCTCCTCGGCTGCTGCACATACTGTATTGGGGTCACGCAGCTCCTCGGCTGCTGCACATACTGTATTGGGGTCACACATCTCCTCGGCTGCTGCACATACTGTATTGGGGTCAGACATCTCCTCGGCTGCTGCACATACTGTATTGGGGTCACACAGCTCCTCGGCTGCTGCACATACTGTATTGGGGTCACACAGCTCCTCGGCTGCTGCACATACTGTATTGGGGTCAGACATCTCCTCGGCTGCTCTACATACTGTATTGGGGTCAGACATCTCCTCGGCTGCTGCACATACTGTAATGGGGTCAGACATCTCCTTGGCTGCTGCACATAATGTATTGGGGTCACACATCTCCTCGGCTGCTGCACATACTGTATTGGGGTCAGACATCTCCTCGGCTGCTGCACATACTGTATTGGGGTCAGACATCTCCTCGGCTGCTGCACATACTGTATTGGGGTCACGCAGCTCCTCGGCTGCTGCACATACTGTATTGGGGTCACACATCTCCTCGGCTGCTGCACATACTGTATTGGGGTCACACATCTCCTCGGCTGCTGCACATACTGTATTGGGGTCAGACATCTCCTCGGCTGCTGCACATACTGTATTGGGGTCACACATCTCCTCGGCTGCTGCACATACTGTATTGGGGTCACACAGCTCCTCGGCTGCTGCACATACTGTATTGGGGTCAGACATCTCCTCGGCTGCTCTACATACTGTATTGGGGTCAGACATCTCCTCGGCTGCTGCACATACTGTAATGGGGTCAGACATCTCCTCGGCTGCTGCACATAATGTATTGGGGTCACACATCTCCTCGGCTGCTGCACATACTGTATTGGGGTCAGACATCTCCTCGGCTGCTGCACATACTGTAATGGGGTCAGACATCTCCTCGGCTGCTGCACATACTGTATTGGGGTCACACAGCTCCTCGGCTGCTGCACATACTGTATTGGGGTCAGACATCTCCTCGGCTGCTCTACATACTGTATTGGGGTCAGACATCTCCTCGGCTGCTGCACATACTGTAATGGGGTCAGACATCTCCTCGGCTGCTGCACATAATGTATTGGGGTCAGACATCTCCTCGGCTGCTGCACATACTGTATTGGGGTCAGACATCTCCTCGGCTGCTGCACATACTGTATTGGGGTCATACATCTCCTCGGCTGCTGCACATACTGTATTGGGGTCACACAGCTCCTCGGCTGCTGCACATACTGTATTGGGGTCACACATCTCCTCGGCTGCTGCACATACTGTATTGGGGTCAGACATCTCCTCGGCTGCTGCACATACTGTATTGGGGTCAGACGACATCTCGGCTGCTGCACATACTGTATTGGGGTCAGACATCTCCTCGGCTGCTGCACATACTGTATTGGGGTCAGACATCTCCTCGGCTGCTGCACATACTGTATTGGGGTCACACATCTCCTCGGCTGCTGCACATACTGTATTGGGGTCAGACATCTCCTCGGCTGCTGCACATACTGTAATGGGGTCAGACATCTCCTCGGCTGCTGCACATACTGTATTGGGGTCACACATCTCCTCGGCTGCTGCACATACTGTATTGGGGTCACACATCTCCTCGGCTGCTGCACATACTGTATTGGGGTCAGACATCTCCTCGGCTGCTGCACATACTGTAATGGGGTCAGACATCTCCTCGGCTGCTGCACATACTGTATTGGGGTCACACATCTCCTCGGCTGCTGCACATACTGTATTGGGGTCAGACATCTCCTCGGCTGCTGCACATACTGTATTGGGGTCAGACATCTCCTCGGCTGCTGCACATACTGTATTGGGGTCACACATCTCCTCGGCTGCTGCACATACTGTATTGGGGTCACACAGCTCCTCGGCTGCTGCACATACTGTATTGGGGTCAGACATCTCCTCGGCTGCTGCACATACTGTATTGGGGCTGCACATACTGTATTGGGGTCACACATCTCCTCGGCTGTGTACAGAGACTCCATATCTGCATGTTTCCATCACTATTTCCATCATCCATCATACAGCACTGTGGATGTGACTGCACCCTGTTGTGTCCAGGTATTATGTCCATTTCTTATTCCAGGGATCTGGCCCAGCCTCCAGAGCGGTCGCTCCAGTGCTGCTCGAGCAATCCTTCATCCCAAACCAAGGACTATTTGCAGTATATTCCAATAACGCGGTGTACGCCAGCTATGTGGACGGCGTCCTTCTACACATGATTTGGGGTTTTGCCAACTTTAATACAAATGAAGAGGTAATGTGCAAAGTCCACGTGTTTTTACAATGAAACCCATTCTAATATCAGGAGGAATGGGTAAGTGTGAGGATATAGGGGACGAGGCCCAAATTGTGATGGCTGGATGATGGAGTCAGAGCATCTCCAAAACAGCAGACATTGTTCCTGGTATAGAAAGGTTAGTAATTAACAGAAGTGGTCCAAAGTAGGGCAACCAGTGACCGGTTCAGGAGCAGCCACTGTGACAAGTACTCCTCGACTCCTGGCAACATAGTATATCTGACAGTTACCACCTACCTAAGGCCGGTTTCACACGTCTGAGTCTCCGGTACATGTGGTGACAGTGTCACACGTACTGGAGACACTGACACACGTAGACCCATTCAAGTGAATGGGTTTGTTCACATAATAAACGTTTATCGTATATGGAGGTAGCTGCTCCTAGTTGGCACCTGTTCACATTAGCTTGGAAGTGCTAGTCAGTCTTTTTGTCATGGGTCTGTGCACATGTCATTGTGTTTCCATGGACTGTGTCCGTGGGCAAAACTCGCTGACATGTCTGTTTTTACAGTCAGCACGGGCAAAACGTCCCGCACACATGCACTCATGACACACATAAATGTCATCCGTGTGACATGCATGCACCGCCTCCTGAGAAACAGCGGTACAGTAAGCGCTGTTCCCCGGCGCCGGGTGCTGAAGACCGCTTTCATCATTCTCCCCTGTCTGCCAGCGATCAGCGCAAGCAGGGGAGAATGGTGAGAGGTGTATTCAAGTGATCACAATGACAGCAGGCAGCGGCTGATGGGACTATTACTCCCATCAGCCTACTCCTGCTGCCGCTAATAACAGTGATGGCAGGAGCGGCTTATGGGAGTATTCATCAGCCACGTTGCGTTATAAATAAATAAATTAAAAACCCAGCCCAGGTTCCCCTCTATTTTCTATACCAGACACTCAAAACACACAGTTGGGGCTGCAACTCTCAACTGTCAGCTTCAGCAAGGCTGCTTATCAAGAATAGAGGGGTCCCTATGCTGTTTTTTTAAATTATTTAAATAAATAATTTGAAAAAAGGGCTTGGGGTCCCCCCCTATTTTTGACAGCCAGCTTTGCTAAAGCTGACAGCTGGGGGCTGGTATTCTCAGGCCGGTAAGGGGCCATTGATATAGCCCTCCCCCATCCTAAATACAGCAGCTGCCTAGAAAAGGTAAATCTATTAGATGCGCCAATTCCGGCGCTTTGCCCGGCTCTTCCCACTTGCCCTGTACTCTTCCCACTTGCCCTGTAGTGGTGGAAAGGTGTTCATATTTGTGGGGTTGATGTCACCTTTGTATTGTCTGGTGACATGAAGCCCACGGCTTAGTAATGGAGAGGCGTCTATAAGACACCTATCTATTTCTAATCCTATAGTTACACAGCCAGAATATAGTCCTTTATTAGAAATAAAACAAAACAGTTTCCCCTTTTTATTTAAAAATAACAAACACAATTATACTCGCCTAACGCCTTATTCCACTGAAGCCCTCGTCTCCTGTAATAAACCAAAAATAAAAAAAAACAACAATATCCCTCACCTATCCGTCGTTCTGTCCGACGCCGTAATCCATGTCTGGGGATTATAGTTTTCAACCTGGACGGTGCCAAGATGCAACCATCCAGGCTGAGAATGAGCTGCTGCAAGCTCAGCATCAGTGACCGGCGGTGACATCATAGAGGTTACCTCCGGTCACTGAGGCTGTGTTCCAGCAGAGATGAACTGCCGTGGGAAAAAGCCATTGATGAGGTTACCGCAGTTCAAGCTCAGTGTCTTCACAGCAGATCACCGTGAGAAATCTGAAAAGCAGGTTTGAAAAGTAATCTGTCAGCAGGTTTTTATTTAATCTCAGTGCAGCATAACATGGGACACAAGAGCCTGATTCCAGGGATGTGTCACTTATTAGGCTGTGTGCTGTTGTTTCAAAACACTGTTTTATCAGCAGATTATCACTGCTGGACTATATATCCCTTGCAGAGCAATCAGGCTAATCTGTGTAACCCCGCCCCCACCACTGATTGGCTGCTTGCTGACAATGCACAGTGCACACAGGAAGCTGTCAGGCCAGAGTGTGGGTGGGTTATACACAGCCCCTAAGTCTTAATTCTGCTACACCTACATTAGGCTACGTTCACATTTGCGTTGTTGTGTGCTGCGTCGGCGACGCAACGCATGCAAAACGCAGCGTTTTGTGACGCATGCGTTCATTTTTTTAGTGCAAAAAAATGCAACATGCTGCGTCCTCTGCGCCCTGACGCTTGCGCCAAAAAAACGCATGCGTCACGAAACGCAACACAACGCATGTCCATGCGCCCCCCATGTTAAATATAGGGACGCATGCGTCGCCGCGGCTGCGCCCGACGCAACGCAAATGTGAACGTAGCCTTAGACAGGACAAGTATTCTATCAAATCTGCACCAAGCATCCCTGTAAATGATACATCCCTGGCATCAGGCTCTCTCTTGCTTTATATTATGCTGCTCTCAGATTATATAACAAAAACCTCGTGACTGATTCCCTTTAACCACTAACATTTCTATACAGCGGTTAACTTTTCACCTCCCTTCCCCCTCCCTCTCAGCTCCTGACAAGCTGCTGTTATAAATCTTGCAAAATCACCAGCCCACAATATTGGCTTTACCAAAGCAGGTTTCCTAGTCAGGGATCTTGCTGTCCAGAGCTGTGCACTTGTCCAAATAAATACAGTGATCACAGTGTAGACTCCTCTGATGGATGAATGTGTTACAACAGGAACCAGAAAGTCAGACTACATAGCTCTGCACTGCTCAAGAGACAACTTGAGGGGAACCATTTACAGCAGAGGTGTCAAACTGCATTCCTTGAGGGCCGCCAACAGGTCATGTTTTCAAGATTTCCTTAGCATTCCACAAGGTGCTGGAATCATTCTGTGCAGGTGATTAAATTATCACCTGTGCAATACAAGGAAATCCTAAAAACATGACCTGTTGGCGGCCCTCGAGGAATGCAGTTTGACACCTCTGCTTTACAGGACACTTTAATTGGAGAATACCTCGGAGAACTTCCATTTGTTATACGGCTTTTTACTATGCTGGAAATGTGTGCCGGACTAGCAGAAGTGGACGCAGACGCTGGTTAAAGGGATCTTTACTTTTCCACCTACATTAGGAAGGTAGCACTCAGACATGGGCAACTGCAGTATGGATTTAGTAAGATCTGTCATCTAAAGAAATGTGAAATATTTCTAATGTACGATTAATAGTCCTTGTTGGTAAAGTCAGCTCATAGGATGTGTTGCAGTTATTTATCTCTTTAGGCCACGTTCACACGTTCAGTATTTGGTCAGTATTTTACCTCAGTATCTGTAAGCTGAAACCAGGAGAGGAACAATCAGAGGAAAAGTATAATAGAGACACGTCACCACTTCTGGATTTATCACCCACTCCTGGTTTTGGATTACACATACTGAGGTAAAAAACTGATCATGTGACTGTGGCCTTATAGTAAATCTTTGTACTAAAATTGCTCATCGGTTTTACCAGGAAAATAAACTGGAAAATGATATCAGCCACACTAGGTCATAAATCCTTGTGTTGTTGCCTCCATCGTTAGTGTCCGGACAGCACAGCTTTACAGAAATCCTCCGGATCTGCCCGACATGAACGGTTTGCTTATTGCTGTTTGCGCTTTCCAAATGGATCTTCAAAACTGGTAGAAATGGAAGATCCTGGAGAATATGCAAGGTGGGATACCTGCTGTGGTTTTTATATGTGACTTATCTATTTATTTTTGTCAAAGGGGTTGTCCAGAATTTAGTGATGACCAATCAGAGCAGTGGGGGGTCTGACACCCGGCACCCTACTAATCAGCTGTTTGCTCCAGATTTAGGCAATGTGCCGGAAAGACCCAGCAGCCCGGACCTTGAGTAGTGGCCGCTGCCGGGGTCTACACTTTATCTCCTAATACCCCAGTCTGTGGCCACGTCTGTACTCTGCACAGACAGTATATGGTGTGGAGCCCCGATGTGCTGCTCATGTCACATCCCTGCACCTCGGTATAGACACTGACCACACTGCCAGCGATAATTCATGTGCGACAATTCCTGATCCGGAGAACTTAGGTCCCTGAAGTGTCTGTGAGGATATGCAAAACGCTATAAGAGGAGATATAGACCGTTAATGGAGTGACCGCACATGGATTCTAACACTTCCTTTAGATTGGGGGCTTTTACACCCCTATTCTCAGGATCAGTGAGGACCTCAGTAGACAGGCCCCCAGCAATCACTTGTATATCTCCTATCATGTGATTTATAGAAAAACCCTATTAACCATGTTTCATATGTTAGTGGTATTTAATGAGTAATACAGTATATGGTTTCATTTAGTGTACCTTCCATTCATTAAAGAGCTTCTATAATGTTCTGTCTTCAGGAGAGCACCGCTCATCTATCTTCGGGCTTCCGGTTTGCTGTAGGGGCGACCTCTGCACTCTGATGCTACTAGCATTGCTGTAGGGGCGACCTCTGCACTCTCTGATGCTGCTAGCATTGCTGTAGGGGCGACCTCTGCACTCTCTGATGCTGCTAGCATTGCCGTAGGGGCGACCTCTGTTCAGCACAATCTGTCTCTCCTCTTTGGCTAATAGAAGCCGCCCCTCTGTATAAAGCCCTTAAAATGATTATGGATGTGGAGTGTCTTGAGTAGGTGACCCCAAAACTTCCATCCTTTCCATAATGGGTGTGCAGTGGGAATGTTCCCCTGATATAGATGGGCATTATTCACATTCTCCTAATGTGATCTGAATGCCTGATTTATTTTTCTCCATTTTTCTTTATTCCTTCCTCATCCTTTCTGAGTAATACGTCGTCCTATCATCCATGTCTCCCTGTAGCTACATCCGGACGGCAGTGGCCTGGTGCAGACGGCTGGATGAGAAATCATTGGGAGAAATCACGACCCGCGCGACTACAGAAACTGAGATGGTGAAGGGCTTTGGGTGGGTCCGCTTTCCTTTCTATCGCTCCATGTCACATCCTACATGACTGATGCTGGAGCAGTCGGGAGATGTTGTCAGCCGAATCATCCGACAGCTATCTAATGTGCAGCCATGTACATCTCCCCGAATCCCCCCGGCTAATCCGGGCACCACTGTTTCCTCTGAGCGGGATGTTGTTGGAATTATCTGGCAGTGGCTTTATCTTCCCTAAAGGACAGGGCGATTGGATTCCAACCTACTGATCCTTGTGTCACCCAACTGAACCTGTCGGGGACACTCCGGAGGCCCCCATGCACATTAGATGGTCGGACAATTTCTCAGAAATTGGTGGGTCCGGACAACGTTTACTTACTGTATATGGGGTCTTTAAGCCTTGGTCGCTATAAGGTCTGCGCAGGTGGATCAGTAATGCATCCCTGGGTCAGCAGAGTGGGACTCTGAGGGGTTTCCCATTTACAAGGTCTTAATACCCTTGACATTACTCGCCCTTCTGCGCTCCAGCACTGCCTCTCTGCTGCTGCTCCCGCTCTCTGTTAACAAGCTGCAGCAGTAATGACACGCCTACGGCACACGTGACCACTGCAGCCAGTTACTGGTCTCAGTGGTGTAAGGCACATGACTAGTGATTGGCTGCAGCAGTGATGACACGCCTACAGCACACGTGACCACTGCAGCCAGTTACTGGTCTCAGCAGTGTAAGGCACGTGACTAGTGATTGGCTGCAGCAGTGATGACACGCCTACAGCACACATGACCACTGCAGCCAGTTACTGGTCTCAGCAGTGTAAGACACATGACTAGTGATTGGCTGCAGCAGTCACGTGTACACAGCCCGTTATCACCGCAGCCTTGTAACTAGAGAACTACAAGGAGCACCACAGTGGCAGCACTGCAATGATGGGAAACCAGAAAAACCCCTTTAGTTCGATTTATTTATTTTTTTTAGAAGATTGACACTATTGGACCTTGGTTATATTTGAAACTTTATTTTTTTTTCGTTCTTTTAGGGAAATGACTTTGTAAATTGCTCCGGATCCTATGTATGATTTATGGTTTTCTCTCCCCAGGACGGTGGTGCGAGAACTCCAGAAGATTCAGAGGTTTAACGGTATCCTTTATGTCAGCTGCTTGTTTAGGGGAGAATGTACCCCATTCTGTCATCGGTCACCTGGATGTCCGAGCCCAGATAAGGGATTGCTGGCAGGAAGAAATCCTGATGTGACTGCTGCTATTCTTCCTGCAGTGCAGTATTCTACAGGACTCCTCTGCACTCAGTGAAGGGTGTATTATGAGAAGGGAAATTCAATGTCTGTCATTGACCGAGATCATCACCTGATAATATGCATCTTACAGGGCAGGGCAATATCTTGCATGCTGCATCTGCTGCAGAACCTCTTTTTTTATTTTTATAAAGGAATGCTTTTACATTTCTGATCTCTAATAAGGCAGCCGTACTACTAAAGCCGGTACCATCCAGCCATTGCCATCATCATTCCATTTGCCTACATTGTGCCTCTTATAGTTATTTGGGACATTTATGGGGTATCCGCAGGATGGACTCTCTCAGGAGGAGTGGGCCGCGCAGGCTTGTATGGGGATTCCCAGATCTCCCGTATAACTAAATGTCGCTCTCCATATAAATGACCATCTCTCCATCCTGACGGCGGCCCGCTCGTATTCCTCTCCGGGGGGGGGGGATCTGTGTAATGTCTGCATTGTGAATCCTGCTGACAGCTCGGCTTTATAGGAATTGTTATTGCAGCCATTAGGTTTTCGTTTTGCAGCCAAGTAGACCATTACTGCGTCCTCATTGTATTTCCTAACACATACATCCAGTCCTATCGGAGAACGGCTGTGCCCAGAGCCCCAGAAACGACACTACACGTCCCAGTTGGCTGGATAACGATGATGGAGGGGGAGGTGACATGAATATACAGGCTATTCTGGAGAAGACGGCAAAAGCCATACAGGATATTGACTCGCTGCTTTCTTGTAGATGTGAGTCCTGTACAGAAGCAGCCGATCATCTTCACATTCCACTATTATTGTATTATATTCCCAGGTCTACTTGTGAACTGCTGATATGTAGATTTTCGGAAACAAAAGGGGAACTTCACCGGATTTTAATTTTCCATGATATTTTCTGGATTTTTTTGCCCAGTGCTAGGACATTAGAGCTCTCTAGAGCTGAACACTTATGTGCATAGTGGAGTTTGGGGAGAGTTGTTAGCTGTAGGATCATGTAAGGTGCATGGGCTCCTTTAGTCTCCCCTTCGGTGTCTCAGGAATCTTGTGAATAGCCTCTTCATAGAGGAAAAACAGGGTCTCTAATGCCACTTATTGCAGGTAGCAAACCTAGAAGTCGATGTTGACCCTTTGTAGGGGCTTGCCACATGACTGAGGATCTAAAGCTGAATCAGAATCTGTTTGCAGACCGCTAATTTGGGGGTCTCACCCCTCATCAGTGCAGAGTAGGAGACTGGTATATTGGGGTTCTCACCCCTCATTAGTGCAGAGTAGGA
The DNA here is from genome assembly GCF_051348905.1 of Ranitomeya variabilis. Classification (NCBI taxonomy): domain Eukaryota; kingdom Metazoa; phylum Chordata; class Amphibia; order Anura; family Dendrobatidae; genus Ranitomeya; species Ranitomeya variabilis. The sequence goes on from NC_135232.1 coordinate 81,922,813, forward strand.
GACTGGTATATTGGGGTTCTCACCCCTCATTAGTGCAGAGTAGGAGACTGGTATATTGGGGTTCTCACCCCTCATCAGTGCAGAGTAGGAGACTGGTATATTGGGGTTCTCACCCCTCATCAGTGCAGAGTAGGAGACTGGTATATTGGGGTTCTCACCCCTCATCAGTGCAGTGTAGAAGATAGCTAATTTGGAGGTCTCACCCCTCGTCAGTGCAGAGTAGGAGCCTGGTATTTTGGGGTTCTCGCCCCTTGTCAGTGCAGAGTAGGAGCCTGGTATTTTGGGGTTCTCGCCCCTCGTCAGTGCAGAGTAGGAGCCTGGTATTTTGGGGTTCCCTCCTCTCGTCAGTGCAGAGTAGGAGCCTGGTATTTCGGGGTTTTTGCCCCTCGTCAGTGCAGAGTAAGAGCTTGGTATTTCGGGGTTCTTGACCCTCATCAGTGCAGAGTAGGAGTCTGGTATTTCGAGATTTTTGTTCCTTGTCAGTGCAGAGTAGGATAATAGTTGGCTCGGTGAGAGGTCTTAAGTGGAGGTTCTAAGGGGTAACGTTTCTTCAGGACACTGCCACTCTCTGGCCAATGTCTACATGCAATAGTATATCCTCCTTTACAAATTGTGTCATGTTACTGATTCCTAACTCTACTAAACTATTATTTGCGATTGTGCCCTCTCCACAGCTTACAGATGTGCTGATCAAGGGGTTAGACCGTAACTGGTGTGGAGGTGGTGTGTGCCAAGAAGAAGGCCCAGCATTGAGACACCCATACACAAAAGGAGTGGTGCTGCACAGCCAGTAATGGAGACAAACGCACTGAAGTGACTCACCAAAGCTAATGACTACAGTATCATGTAAAGGCAGTCCTCAATAGCTAAGGGAGCATACTTTGTGGTTGGCAACTCTCGATGGGTTACCTCTGCAGTCACCAATTGGATAAGTGGGTGCTACATACATCTTCAGCCGGTCAAAGAAGAGGAGATCAGGAAGCCATAAATAGACTATATGCGACTAATTCACATGATGGATGTGGATACTACAAATGTAACATGTATTTTACAGAAAAACCACTATAACATTATGTAGTAATTTTATATTGTACATCAAAATGTATTAAAGGTATTGACTATTCATTGTCCGTTTCTTTATTGTTGATGTAAATGGTCTAATTCACTGCCTTTGGTGAACATATGTTATATGTTGGAAGTTATCTGTACAGCAGGAATATACAATATTTCTATTATCAGAATTTACCTTCTGTTGCACATCAGAGGCAACGTACCAGAAACTGAGACCTAGGAAGCTACAAGTGTAGAAGTCCAGTAGGATGCGGCAGCCCACCCGCTCCGCCAAGCTCTACAGCAGAGTGGTGAGGGCAGTGGAGGCTGCACGACGTGTGAGAAGAGCCTATTACATGGGGTCCCCGCATGTGACATTACAGGTATTAGGAGCGACTACGTATAGCAGAATGCTGGGCGCTGTAAGCTACGGAGGACATCTGTCCAGAGTGCAGATCAGCAGCACAAGCTCAGACAATGTCAGCAAGAAATGCTAGGTTTCAGGTTAAGCATGAAGGTTCCAAATGTGGGGGACAATCTGACGTGTTATAGTGCTGAATTACATAGGATGGAGGACGCTCGGGAGAAGTTTTGGAGGCCATTGGGTGAGGAACTTACCAGAGTGGAGGAGAGAAAATCTTGGGAGGACTGGAAACTGCGTGTGGGGGAGGTATCAGGAGATTATTTCAGAGACCGAGAATGGACGGCCTTGTAAATCATTGTTAGAAATTTAAACTGCATTCGTTGGGGAATTTTAAGCCATGGAAGGATTGGCAGAGAGGAGGAATTAGGAGTGGACTGGAGAGGTGCGAGAGTGTTAGCAGGGAGGCCGCAGAGGACGATATTGCAGTAGTGAAGGCGGGAGATGAAGACCGCAGCACTAACATATTGGTAGATTCCAGGATTTGTTCTTTTCTCAACCCTGAACCATTTTTGAGTTGGAGTTAGGAGCATGGATGTGTGATGTGAAGGACAGGCCAGAGGTAAGAGTTACACTAATGCAACGGACTTATCATACTCGGAAAAGCGATGTAATTTATTGGGATAGATCTGGTAGCGGGTTGAGCTAGATGAAGGAAAAAGGGATGGACTTCGTTTTGTCCACACCGAACTTTAGGAAGTGTGATGTGCAAGAAGAGGATATGGCTGATAGACACTCTGGCATGCTGGACAGCAGAGATTTCACATTTGGACCAGAGAAGTAGATCTGAGTGTCATCTGTATATAGGTGGTACTAGAAGCCACAGGAGTTTAAGTAGCCCCAGGCCAAAGGAATAGATGGAGAAGAGTAGGCTTCCCAGGAAAGAGCCATGAAGAACACCAACAGAGAGAGAGCAGAATGAGGAGGTAGTTCGGGAATAGAAGACACTAAATGTGCGGATAGTGAGTTATGAGGAGATCCAGGAGAGGGCAAGGTTTTTGACACCAAGGGAAGAGAGGATTTTTAGTTGGAGGCAGTGGTCTAGAAGGATTAGTATAGAGAATTGTCTGTTGGCTTTGGCAGAAAGAAAGTCATTTGTAACTTAAGTTAGGTTAGGGCAAAGTCATTGGATTGGTGGGGACAGAAACGGGATTTTAAGTTGTCGAAGAGTGTGTTGGATGAGAGGAAAGTTCTGTGTGGACATGCTGTTTGGCGTTGAATGTGAGTAGTGATAGGGGGCGATACCTGGACATGGAGGTTGAGTCAAGGGATGACCCCTTCAGGATAGGCGTGATTGAAAGCTGAAGGGAAGACACCAGAGGTTAATGATAGGTTGAAGAGATGGGTTAGACCTGGGATAAGAATGGTGGGAAGATGGGGGAGGAGATGGTATGGGATAGGGTCAAGCTCACCAGTAGTGAGGTGTGATTTGGAGAGAGCCTTTTTTCAGTTATATTGGGAAGGAAGTTTAATTAAGCAGTCACGAGGTTGGAAGTGGCCAGGGTTTGATCATATTTTAGTCATACTGCTCCTGTGTGTGCCATATTTATTTTTTTAATCCACCTAATGGTTTCAGAGATATGAGCCTTTTTATGTACTGATAATGCTGCTGTCTTTGTTTTACTAAGTGGATGTTCCTCACAGGACCTTCTGGGGGCATGTATTAGACTGCTCTGCATAATTGCTTTGTGAGCCAGGTTACTTTAGTAAAGACCATATAAATCAGCCCTAAATAAAAAGGTCCCTGACTCTAGATCCATTTGGGGGATTTAAAAAGAAATACAACACTGGAATAAGGGAGCAAATAAAAGAGCAAAAACAGCCCACTTTGCAGGTTCTCTTTAAAGTCTTGTATATGAAATGCAATTTTTTTAAAGATGATGCACAAAAATCACAAACTCTTAAAAGAGGAAACAGACAGAAGTTTTCTACCTGGAGATGTGCCAAATTTATCAACAAACATGCCAGTCTGGGATTGTCATAAATAACCGCAACACAGCTACAATCAAGACATACAAAAAATGAGGGAGTATACAACAGCTGCTGGCTTATGCACCGTGGAATATCGTGAACGGATGGCGCTGTTTTAACTGTTAGAATTTATCTGCAATAGTAGTAGTTATTCCAGACTCTAGAGCGGCCACATTGTCTGAATGATTCTGCTGAAATCTGCAAAATAAAAAATTCCCCTGATACCAACGGTTCCCAACCTGTGGCTGGGGGAGGCCGCGATGTGTTGCTTGTGGCTGTCTGCGAGCTTAGTGCGGGTCCTCAAATGGTGACTTTTCTGTGTAAGGTGCAGATCTGGCGTCTGCCATCATACTGATAATGGAAGACGCTGGAGGGGAAGAGGGTGCTGGATGGGACTCTCAAGGTAAGAAAGGTTCGGCATCACTGCCTTTTTACTAATTTGTGATCAAGCTTATTAGTCAGACACGTCCAGGCTCGGACTGGCCCATGGGAGAGCAGGTGAATCCTCCGGTGGGCCCCTGTGAAGGAGCATTAGTACATTTCTGCACCTAGCTGAACACATTCAATGTTATTGATGGGCACTTGCCACCCAATCTGACACTGGACACAGCTGAAAAGTTGAGCTCCTATGATTCCTAAACAAGGCCTGGTGTAAAGCCATCACTCCCTATAGCACAAGATGCACCAGCATGGAACGCTGAGAGATTTCAGCTCTGAAGCCTAGATGATATTTTTTATCCCAGTCATCCACTTCTAGATTAGAAGCTGCCCTTGTACTTCCGGAGGAGTATTAGAAAATTGGGTGAACTGTAAGATTGTGCTTCTACCCTCTTGATTCCCGGCTTTGCGTTACTTTTCTGATAATTAGCTCTTAATACAATTCTTTCGCAGACAGCCCTTCACTTTGCATTTTCCATCCCCACATTTCTTTGTCTCATCTTCCCTTTCTGTGATCTCTCGCTCACATTTAAAGATGGCAATTTGTTCAGCATTTTCCGTACAAGTAGAACTCCTCGCTTGTAAGAGAGGATTTAATTATTCAGCTTTCTGATTAGTTTTGAACTCCGTTCAGGTTTCCTGACAGTTCGCAGTTTTTATCTTCATACATTAAATATGTTGTCGTTGAGCAATCAGACCTAAAATTCACTGTGAAGATAAATATATTTACTAATAATCATGATGCCTTACCCCAATCAGAAACAGGAAACTTTAGGCTTCCGGTGGCTGAAAGGTCCTGGCGTGGCAGTAGTGAAGAAGCCTGTGCCGTTTCCATGTCCTGCTATATTATCTGCTCATTGAATAGTCGGACATCACACACTGACTGATGTACAACCTGAACCTGTAGTGAGCCCTTACAGCATAGTCAATAATGTCTGATACTACACTAGTGCCCCGCCAGGGCCTTCCATGCAGAGTGTGGCCCCTAGTGGTAGCAGCAGGCAGATGAATGGAGCAGCCACGTGCCTATGGCCGGCGTCACACTCAGCGTATGAAAATACGGTCCGTATTTTACGGCCGTAATACGCAGAAATGTTCCAAAAATAGTGATCCGTATGTCATCCGTAGGCAGGGTGTGGCAGCATATTTTGCACATGGCATCCTCCGTATGTAATCCGTATGGCATCAGTACTGCGATATTTTCTCGCAGGCTTGCAAAACCGACATCTAATGGATTTATGTGCTCAAATGTTCGTTAAAACATATATACAGTGTATATATACAGGTCCTTCTCAAAAAATTAGCATATAGTGTTAAATTTCATTATTTACCATAATGTAATGATTACAATTAAACTTTCATATATTATAGATTCATTATCCACCAACTGAAAT